>NC_062537.1:832172-839672 GCF_022655615.1 Tachysurus fulvidraco
TGAATGAAATCAGATCCTTTTTCTTTGCAGATCAGACGGTTTCTCTGGCTTCTGATTGGACAGATGATCCGACGCTCTGAGAGAAGTTAACGTGTTATGGTTTCTATAGTAACAAGGCTTTGTAATGCTCAGAGATGAAGCTTTAAGGGTTTGGTGTGATGGACATTCCACAGGATTGACAGGTGACAGTGGCTTCATCCCAGCGACCGAGAATTAATAGAAAGTTTTTTATTGCACCTTCTATTATTTATTTATTTATTTATTTATTTATTTATTTATTTATGCGCCTTACAGTAAAGCAGTGGAGGTTTTTCTGACGTGTCGTAACGAAAAAGATGTTGAGAACGCTGGCGTGCAGCTACGTGTCCTCACCGGTGAGAGCTTCGTCTCGGGCTCAGTGAGGAAGGGGAATCTGCGGAGCCGAGCTTTAATAGAGAAATGCATTAAAGCCGTAACTCGATTAGACGAGCCGTAATCCAATCACACGGGGCCGTGATCGTTTGCTTTGCGTCACAGATTGGACACAATTTCCTGGAGAGTTAAAGCGAGGCAGCATTTCTACTGAACGAGATTAGACCCGAAACACTGGGGAGGAGAGAGATCCAGAGAGATGATTAGAAGACGCACGAGCGTCTCACGGCGAGCGACAGACCGTCTCGTCGGTGCCGAGCGTCTGATCGGTCTAAACGTTCAACAGGGTGGTCGACGTGGTGAATTAGCATCCATGCTAACAACATAAGGGCATTTGAATTCTATTACATTACATCACATATAGTTTGAATGGATAATAAATCTGTCACAGTGCTGCACTGGAAAGTAGAGAAAACTTAATGAAGCTGCTTACTTTTCTTCTTCCAATGATCATCAGGAAAATCAGATGATGCAACTTCCTGTTGAACACACGTGACTTCCTGGAGTTCTGGAGGGAGGAAAAGTCGTGAACTAAAATTGGAAGTGTTTTATTATCTATAGGGAAAGTATGTGAAGTTAGACAGAGTCGTACATTAATGATATAGCGACGTCTACTCTAGTCTGCTCTGTGCTCTAGTCTGTCTGTGCTCTAGTCTGTCTGTGCTCTAGTCTGCTCTAGTCTGTCTGTGCTCTAGTCTGTCTGTGCTCTAGTCTGCTCTGTGCTCTAGTCTGCTCTGTGCTCTAGTCTGCTCTGTGCTCTAGTCTGCTCTGTGCTCTAGTCTGCTCTGTGCTCTAGTCTGTCTGTGCTCTAGTCTGCTCTAGTCTGTCTGTGCTCTAGTCTGCTCTGTGCTCTAGTCTGCTCTGTGCTCTAGTCTGCTCTGTGCTCTAGTCTGCTCTGTGCTCTAGTCTGCTCTGTGCTCTAGTCTGCTCTAGTCTGTCTGTGCTCTAGTCTGTCTGTGCTCTAGTCTGCTCTGTGCTCTAGTCTGCTCTGTGCTCTAGTCTGCTCTGTGCTCTTGCTCTTTATTTATTACCTTTTACATCTAATCTAGGGGGACACGGGGGCTTAGTGGTTAGCACGTTCGCCTCACACCTCCAGGGTCGGGGTTCGAATCCCGCCTCCGCCTTGTGTGTGTGGAGTTTGCATGTTCTCCCCGTGCCTCGGGGGTTTCCTCCGGGTACTCCGGTTTCCTCCCTCGGTCCAAAGACATGCATGGTAGGTTGATTGGCATCTCTGGAAAATTGTCCATAGTGTGTGAGTGTGTGTGTGAGTGAATGAGAGTGTGTGTGTGCCCTGTGATGGGTTGGCACTCCGTCCAGGGTGTATCCTGCCTCGATGCCCGATGACGTCTGAGATAGGCACAGGCTCCCCGTGACCCGAGAAGTTCAGATAAGCGGTAGAAGATGAATGAATGAATGAATGAATGAATTGAAATCTAATCTAACTGCAACTACAATGTTTGACTTCTTATGTCGTATAAAACGTAAAGAAAACACGTGGAGGTGAAATGAGACTCAAACCTGACGCGGTTTCACGAATAAAGTTCTTTATAAATTCTGAGCCGTACTATTTTTTGTCCGGAGAAAGAAAACGTGAAGAAAACAGACGTGATTAAAGCGTCAGTGGATCCGAGAGTCAAGCTGATGATTTAACTAATCAACTCCTTTATTAATTAGTGACCAGAAGAGGAATAAAAAGCTCGTTGTCTTAAAGTTTGAACTCCTTTGATAAATATCTCAGCTCACAAACAACAGAGTTTTGTCCTTTTCTTCCTCCCAGTCCTAGGAGAATATTACCCATAATGCAACACAATTGCACAGGTCATTACACATTTTTCCCCCCGATGGTCTTTAATTCAAATCAAATCTGCTGCCTTTTCATAAAGACACAATTACAGTGATGGTAGAAGCCGGAGCTAAAAGTAGCAGGATAATTAAGATTGACCTTTTGCTATCGCGCTGTAAAAAAAAAGAGACCTCATGATTAGCGCTTTTATTCCCTTTCACATGTTCAATGCCACCCTCTTATCCCTCAGGTTTCTCTTTTTGTATCAGACAGAGCAATTATCCGCTGTTCCATTAGGAGGGAACGTCCCTTTAATTCACTCTCCGCTGGATCGTGAGCTTTGTGCGTCCGTGCATTTTGTTCTCTCACGAACAAAAAAAAAAAAAAAGGACAAGGAGAGAAACGGACCTGAGAAACCATCAGATCATCAGCAACATCTGAAGTGCTACATCACATCCACCCACCTACTCACCGGAGCGCTGAGCGCTAATGCATTAGCTCCATACGCAGCTACGCCTTTCAGCAGAAAATGTTCCGCTAATGTCCCGAGGATTTGCATTATTATAATTAGGACACACTGGTTTATGAATAATAAGAGGCTCTGACGACCGAGAAGGACTTCATTGTATATTTTTTTTTCATAATGAAGCGCAGGAGAAGAGCGTGGTGCTCTACTTTTGTGAAAGTGGTAGATTATTAAAGGCAGACGTGAGCGATGACGAGAACAGACAGAGAGAGAGAGAGAGAGAGAGAGAGAGAGAGAGAGAGAGAGAGAGAGAGAGAGAGAAGGATCTATTCGTTTACCGTCACAAAGAGAGGGAACGTGATAAAAAGGATGAAAGGAGTTTCTGAGAGAGGAGAGAAAAGTCTGAGACATCAACAAGTCTCAAACTCTTTAAACCGCGACCGCGTCAGTGTTTATAGCGTAACACAAAGCTAACAAACTTTCTTCTAGTTCTTTAAAACTTCTTTTTTTTTTTTTTGGTAACACATTCATTCATTCATTCATTCATCTTCTACCTCTTATCAGAACTTCTCGGGTCACGGGGAGCCTGTGCCTATCTCAGGCGTCATCGGGCATCGAGGCAGGATACACCCTGGACGGAGTGCCAACCCATCACAGGGCACACACACACTCTCATTCACTCACACACACACACACACACACACACACACACACACACACACACACACACTACGGACAATTTTCCAGAGATGCCAATCAACCTACCATGCATGTCTTTGGACCGGGGGAGGAAACCGGAGTACCCAGAGGAAACCCCCGAGGCACGGGGAGAACATGCAAACTCCACACACACAAGGCGGAGGCGGGAATCGAACCCCCAACCCTGGAGGTGTGAGGAGAACGTGCTAACCGCTAAGCCACCGCGTCCCCTTGGTAACACTTCATTTGAACTTTGTGATGGTGTTTGATGTTTTTTTGTGTTTGATGTTTTTTTTGGACCATTTTATAGTGTTTCATCTGGTCAGGTTTTACAGCGTAAATCATCACTGATACTGACATTGTCTTTAACACGGACGATACGCCATAATGAACATAGTTATGACTTTTAAAGCTTTTCCTTTAGGAATAATTCCCTTTACACCACACGGACCTTCCCACTAAAGGCACAGAGGAACCTCTGGTGCTGTACACTGAGGCCCAGATGTTGCTAAACCTTCAGAAGTAACAGTTGAGCTCAGAAATGTTCTCGTCACACATTCGGCTCATTGGTTTATTTCTTTTCAGAATATTTCTCCTTGCTGCTGATTCTCTCTTTCTTCTGCTCTTCATCAACACCAAACACGGTGCCTCGTCCCCGGAGACGAGGGTGAGCTCCTCGGCACCATGGCCGGGTCCTCCTCACCTGCCCAGGCTTGCCTGAGCGCTCGACACTTTCACATCTTCTGCTCACAGGAGCCTCATCCATCTTTAAAGTGCAGTAATTAAGCAGCGACACGCAGATGGGGCTCCGGCGGCCATGTCACATCCCACAGCACTACGGCAACCTTCCAATTATAATTGTTATTATTCTTATCGGCTCATTTTTAATTCCCCGGGAGAAGTTCACACTCTCTCGCTCTCTCTCGTTGCCGTCGGCTAGCATGGGAATGGAGCGTGAGTGAAGTGAAGTGAAGTGAAGTGAAGTGGAAGTGCGCTGAAGATGAGCACATTGGTTAAAGCTTTATGCCTGGAAGCGATTGATGCAGTCATTACATGTCGTTTTCTCTCCATCTCTCTCTCTCTCTCTCTCTCTCTCTCTCTCTCTTTCTTCTGGTGAACATGGGAATAGGTTTCACCTGGATACTGATAGCAGATGATTATACCTCGGTGTGAGACAGGCTGTGTCTCATTTCACACAGCTTACACCTAATACGAGGTCTTGATCCGGTGGCCCACTAGGTTCTCTTTTAGGTCCTGTAACATTCTCCGTTTTGTTTGTTTTTTCTTGCAGGTTTAAGTCTAAGGCACAAAGTCTCACAGAAACCAGATACAAGGGTCGTGTCTCATTCCACCTCACAAACTTAATATCAAGTGATTCACTGAGTGAAGGGACCAGAAGATAAACGCTCCACAGTTTTATCAGCATTATCAGCAGATAGATAGATAGATAGATAGATAGATAGATAGATAGATAGATAGATAGATAGATAGATAGATAGATAGATAGATAGATAGATAGATAGAGACAGACAGACAGACAGACAGACAGACAGACAGACAGATAGATAGATAGATAGATAGATAGATAGATAGATAGATAGATAGATAGATAGATAGATAGATAGATAGATAGATAGATAGATAGATAGATAGATAGATAGATAGATAGATAGATAGATAGATAGATAGATAGAGATTTAAGAGAAGAAGAAGAATCTAAGGCTGAAGAAGTGAAACAATAAACTTAGTGTTCTTATTCTTCACTGAACGTTTCTCTTTATTTTCAGCTCCTTGTGAATTTTCTACAGAAACAAAATATAAACTCACAAAAGGAGACCTAGAAGACGTCCAGCTGTCCTCTACACCTCCGTGTGTGGGAGAATGAGAGGATTTTCTGCCTTTTCACTACTTTCATGACTTTTTTTGTCCCTATTGTTGGTCATCCTTCGGGGTTTAACACGTCCAGCGGGAGACGTTCCGTGTAGGAGGCTTCCTGTGACTCATTAACGCCGTCATTAAAAGTTAGAGAGCCGAGAACTTCTCCGTACCTCTCTCGTTAATCTCACAACACACAGCTGACGACTGGACGTCACAAAGCTCATGTTTCAGGTGGTTAATTGACCAGTCCCAAGCCCCGCCTTATTTTCTTCACCATCCAATCAGAGCTTACGTTCCCACAGCATGGAATATATTATGGAATTATAGCAGATCCAAATATTGTGCCGTTCGCTTGACTTTGTGTTCATTTTGTATTTCTCATCATGTTCAGGAGAATGAAGCCAAACGTGTCGTGCACACGGACCCCAGATATGACCCTGACTGTCGGTGTCGATTTACTGTAAAGGTTATAGATCCAAACCCTTCAGAGTCAGAACCATGTGTTTATATGAAGTGTTTATGTTCGATCAAAAGGTGCAGGATATTTGGTAGTACCTCAAGTACAAAAGTCTCCAGCAGGGGGCAGAGCTATTTCTCCCAGAGCCCCACAGTTATAGAACAGACTTCCAATTTGTGTTCGGGAATCAGACACATTTTCCCAGGTAAAGGAGCAGATCTGGAAGGTTCACGAGCATTGAGTGTTTGGTGAACTGGGATGTCTGGATGTTGTCTCCTTACCACCTTCACAAGTCTCTCAGGTCTGCAGACAGTGGAGCGGTGGGACGCTTTACATCCCATGAAGTCCTCGTGTCTGTGTTACCTTCTGGTTCTAGCTTTTTAGTTATGATGTCATAGCTAGTATTGCTGGAGTCCCTGTCTGTACTTTACACATAATGTACATTGTCCATCACCTGATTACAGTCATATCTAACAATCTTGTCTCTCTCTGTTAAACTGTATACGCCACTCCGGAGCTCCAGGTGTTTAGAGTTCCTAGCCCGATCGTCTCTTCTTACGGAGCGACTTCATCAGTCCTGATGTTCTGCCCCTGGTTGGAGTCTCGTCACCCGGTGGTCACCCTGACAGGGATTAATCTACATGGTCATCAGTGTCTCATGGGATTGTTGTGTATGAAGCCACCCGGAGACTGTCATGTCTTCTTCTGTACCAATGTTGTGTCAGTCAGCTGTATGTTCTGGTGTTTATCAGCAATCAGGTCTGAGCTGAACTCAGAGTTTATGATGACCCATTAGTTCCTCAGGAGCTCTCGGCCGCACTGTTATAAACTGTCGTAGAAAGGACATTAATTACATTTACACTATTTACTGTATAGTGTCACCAGATGGGGATGAGGTTCACTTCTGAGTCCGGTTCCTCTCAAGGTTCCTCATATCATCTAAGGGAGTTTTTCCTTGCCGCCGTCACCTCTGGCCTGCTCAATAGGGATTCTTCTTCTTCTTATTATTATTATATATTTATTTCTTTCTCTCTCTTCTGTTTCCATACTTCTGTAAAGCTGCTTTGAGACAATGGGAAAGTGTTAAAAACTCTATACGAATAAATTGAATTGAACTGAATTGAAATATATTAATCATATTATTGTTTGGTTTCATGTCTTGACCTGGACACTGGACTAAAGTCGTGCTGTGTGTGAGATACGAATACTGAAGCGTGTTTCATGGTGATAAAGGAATAAAAGCCCTGAGGGAATAAAATAAAAGCTTTTGGGACTCACATGATATCATACTGTACTCTCTCTTACTGTCATAATAATATTAAATCATATAGAATATTTATATCACATATTATATTAATATTGTGTCATACCGCTGTTTCGATATATCTATATATATAATACTGTAGAATATATTATATTAACATTGTTATATAACTTATCGTATCGTACAGATTTAATATCTCTCGGTTTATTATGCTTTATTTAACATGTCTCACTTCATCAGTCTTTTCAATATTGTCCTTATGTAATCATTTTAAATAAATAAAAATACAATACAACATGTTTGGACACTTTAACACGTCCCCCGCAGCTACTGTTTACACGCCTGTGTGTACTGACCTGTCTGTGAGCAAGTGCTGAATACATCCAGACAACATTATTATTATTATTATTATTATTATTATTATTATTATTATTATTATTATTATTTATTTATTTATTTATTTATTTATTTATTTATTTATTTATTTATTATTTATTTATTTATTTATCTACTTATTTATTATTATTATTATTATTATTATT
>NC_062537.1:847172-849672 GCF_022655615.1 Tachysurus fulvidraco
TCATGAGAGCTAGCATGAGTTAGCTACAGGAATGTAACAGGAAGTAAGTGCAGGATGTTAAGGAGGACGTGACGTGAGGGAGGACGTGATGTGACGTGATGTGGCATGAGGGAGGACGTGATGTGACGTGATGTGACGTGATGTGGCATGAGGGAGGACATGATGTGGCGTGAGGGAGGACTAGATGTGACATGAGGGAGGACGTGATGTGACGTGAGATGAGGTGATGGAGTACATGACGTGACGTGAGGGAGGACATGATGTGATGTGAGGGAGGACATGATGTGACGTGAGGGAGGACGTGATGTGACGTGAGGGAGGACGTGATATGACGTGAGATGAGGTGATGGAGTACATGACGTGACGTGAGGGAGGACATGATGTGACGTGAGGGAGGACGTGATGTGACGTGAGGGAGGACGTGATGTGACGTGAGATGAGGTGATGGAGTACATGACGTGACGTGAGGGAGGACATGATGTGACGTGAGGGAGGACATGATGTGACGTGAGGGAGGACGTGATGTGACGTGAGGGAGGACGTGATGTGACGTGAGGGAGGACGTGATGTGACGTGAGGGAGGACGTGACGTGACGTGATGTGATGTGAGGGGGGACGTGATGTGAGGGGGGACGTGATGTGACGTGAGGGAGGACGTGATGTGACGTGAGGGAGGACGTGACGTGAGGGAGGGAGGACGTGGCATGACGTGAGATGAGGTGATGGAGGACATAACAAGAGGGAGGACAGGTGTCTTGGTGAGGATTGTGGAAGGACAGATGCGTCTCATGAGAAAAACAGCAGCCACAGAGACGCGAGTGTTTACTGAAAACAACAGTGTGCCATTAAAAACACAGGATTCCCTCAGATCTGCTCCATCAGCATGAGGGCGTGAGGAACAAGGGCACGATAAGGTTACCATAGAAACCAGGAAAATAAGACATAGGACAGGTTTAACCCTCGCGTCACTCCCCGGTCCACAGCCATGTTTGGAACACCACGTTATCTAACCGCTGCACTGAAGACGTGACGCTTCTGAACACTTTTACTGACCAACGCTTCACTCACTGACCAGCAGAAAGCTTCTCTTCATCCCCACACTTTACTGCTTTTCTGTCAGCGGCTGGAAAAAAACATAAACTTCTTGTTGTTATTTTAAGAGAAAAACAGAAATAAATAAATAAAAACTCGCCTTTAATGAGCCTCAAAACACATTCCTGAAATTCCAGCCGGTTTTGGTCAATTACTTGTTTAGAAAAGCCCAAATTTCAGCTTATAAACTCAGGAAGTGACTGCAGACAGGAGGAAGTAGCTGTGAGAGCGGAGTGCGTTTCCTGTCACGAAGGAAGTGGACGCTAAAGGAAAGCTGAAATGACGCACTGGACCACGGGGATGAGTGTGAGGTCAGTGTGAGGACTGAAACTTTAAAGAGAATAACGAGTGACACGTCAACACACACACACACACACACACACACACACACACACACACACACACACACACACCACCCAGTACCCCTGTTCTCTCTTTGCAGGAAGTCCCTCCCCTTTCCTGACTCTCTCTGTTTCACCTATTTAATCTCTCTCTCATTCTATTAAGTGTGTTTTCAGTGTGTGTGTGTGTGTGTGTGTGTGTGTGTGTGTGTGTGTGTGCGCACATGCAGTTAGTGTGTGTTTGAGCACAGTGTGTGTGAGTGCGTGAGAGTCTGTTTGTGCATGCAGTGTGTGTGAGCACAGTGTGTGTGTGGTGTGTGAGAGAGTGTGTGCATGCAGTGTGTGAGTGTGTGTGTGAGCGCAGTGTGTGTGTGTGTGTGTGTGTATGTACAGTGTGTGTGTGTGTGTGTATACAGTGTGTGTGTATGTATATACAGGGTGTGTTTTTGTGAATGCAGTGTGTGTGTACAGTGTGTGTGTGTACAATGTACGGTGTGTGTGTGTGTGTGTGTGTGTGTGTACAGTGTGTGTGTGTGTATGTACAGTGTGTGTACAGTGTACAGTCTGTGTGTGTACACTGTACAGTGTGTGTGTGTGTGTGTGTGTGTGTGTGTGTACAGTGTGTGTGTACAGTGTACAGTCTGTGTGTGTGTACAGTGTACAGTGTGTGTGTAGTGTACAGTGTGTGTATGTATACAGTGTGTGTGTGTGTGTGTATACAGTGTGTGTATGTGTGTGCACAGTGTGTGTGTGTGTGTGTGTGTGTGTGTGTGTGTGTGTGTGTGTGTGTGTGTGTGTGTGTGTGTGTGTGTGTACAGTGTGCAAGTACACCTTGGAGCTGCACACTGATCAGTATAAATATCAGCCTTGTGTGTATCTGAGGCCCTGAAGCCTAAACTGAAGCCTAAACTGAAGCCTAAACTGAAGCCTAAACTGAAGCCTGAACTGAAGCCTAAACTGAAGCCTAAACTGAAGCCTAAACTGAAGCCTAAACTGAAGCCTAAACTGAAGCCTAAACTGAAGCCTGAACTGAAGCCTAAACTGAAGCCTAAACTGAAGCCTAAACT
>NC_062537.1:877172-909672 GCF_022655615.1 Tachysurus fulvidraco
CCGTTATGTTAATCCAGCACCAACTCATCAGTAAGACTGGGAATACATCCGGAAACACATCATATTTATGAAATGTAACATAAATCAAAATGTGGAAACTCATAAATGTTTCAGTTTATTATTAAAGTACTGTTTAATAATAATAATAATAATAATAATAATAATAATAATAATAATAATAATAATAATAAGCCTCAACTGGAAAAAATAAACATTATCAGAACTGTATTATTGTGAACTGTAGTAAATGATTATGATGTATTTAACTGCTCAGTTTTTTTTTTTGTTCCAACTAATTAATTAGTCAAGAGGATGGAGCAGAAATCTGTTCATAACGATTCCTGACACTAACCGCAAGTTATAAACCGCAAGTATAAAGTAATGCAGGTTAAAGTCGGTGATTTATAAACAGCTTTATGCTGTATGTAGGACATAAACATGATTATTATGTTCCGACTTGTTCGTCGGTTGATAAATGATCCATGTTAACACCACATACAAGGTAGCGTGGCCGAGCGGTCTAAGGCGCTGGATTTAGGCTCCAGTCTCTCTGGAGGCGTGGGTTCGAATCCCACCGCTGCCAAGATATTTTCTTTTTTAACATTTGTAGCAGACAAACAAACAAAAAAATACTGTTGATGTTTGGAATCTCTAAATCGCCGCAGCAAAATTCTAAATAAACTCCACTGTTTAATGGTGACGACATAAACATCAACATACTCATAAGCAAGCAACTAAAACACAACAAACCTTTAAGAGTTTAAGCTCTTTTTTTTTCAAATAAATACATTTGTAACAACCGAAACCATCAAAAGTCTTTATATTGTCTGACAAACGCAAAATATAGTAACACATTCAGAGATGAAACGTGTTTTAAGCAAACAAGCAAACAATACCTCTTATGTCATTAGTGTGACGCCATATCCACGCGACGAAAGTGAAAAAGAGTGAAGGTGTTTTCATCCACCATGTTTTTTTTTATGATGATTTAAAACCTTTTCAGGACCAGATGCGATGAGTCATAATCATCAGGCATATAAAAGCAACAAATATAAGGGTTTGAAACGTAACGTTACACGAAAAGGCACCGCTGGGATTCGAACCCAGGATCTCCTGTTTACTAGACAGGCGCTTTAACCAACTAAGCCACGGCGCCACACAGAAAAATGGCGCTAAGTAAGGTTCAAATAGCACAAACAAACAACTAAATAATCCGAATCTCTTTGTTGTATACACTGCAAAGCAGCACAGAAACCAGAGTTATGTCAAATTCTCAATTTAATTGTATTTTGCTCCGTAGAAAATCTCACATCACAAAGATTACTAAGTACAAACGAATGACAATGAAATCACAGGCGTTTTGTCATAAGGGCTCCATAGGCAATGCCGAAACAACCTACGCATGTGGTTTAACCGCATTCTAGTCAATTTCCAAAACACACGTTGAGTGACATTTAAAAAAAAAAAAGATGAGTCGAGTTATGATGACGTAAGATGAGTGCAAGAGCAGAGCCAATGTTACACAATCGCGAACATAGATTTAGTGTTAGGATTATTGTTGTGATCCACAATCAAAAAACTGATTAGCGACGAGGATGGGATTCGAACCCACGCGTGCAGAGCACAATGGATTAGCAGTCCATCGCCTTAACCACTCGGCCACCTCGTCGGGACGACCTGCAATATTTCCTACGATTTTTTTATAGTAACACAAAATAAACTCGAAATATAAGCTGGGAAACTACAACGGTGAAGTATTGAAATGACCGAAAACACATTTAAAGAACCACTAAAATGCGGAGCTGTAACTGATTTCTAACGTATTTATTTTAAAACAAACTGAAATTACACGGAAATGTTAGTAAGTAAAATCGACTCTCTTTAACCAGACTGTGCAGGAATCAGACAGGATTCATCAAGGTGTTGCGGTTCCTTGATAAATGCGGAATATAATCACACATTCATAGAATCCGATCATCATGTTCTGCAACCTTATTTCTAAGGTAACAGGTAAGGATGTACCTCACTGATGTGGCTGACAGGGGCTCCAAGACTCCGACTTGTCAAACACAACCGCCTTCTCCATCACGGTAGGCTCCGGACTGGGCCATGAAAGTTTTTTCTGGTGACATGTTTTGAACAAAAATCTCCAGCAGACCTAATAAAACATTCTGTGTTACTGCGTTTTAGATGAAATGCGTATAAATCAAAGTTCCACAAAGAGTTCGTTAAGGAACGCTTTTCTTTAGGCGCTCTAATTTGCATATCTCGACGCGATTGGCTCGTTTGAAGAACTTTTTATATCTTACACTTTATTCGATATTTCTGTCTTTTACAGTTGAATCAAAATAAAAATGGTTCATATATTCCAAGACTGTTAATTCTATATTTCGAAATTAAGTTAAAAATGGATTTTTGTGAAGAGAAATGACAGAAGACTTTGGGGTCAAGTTTGGGTGAGAAAACAAGCACTGGGGCTCCATTCAGAAACGACTGCTTTACACACTGACTATAATCAACCAATCCTAGACCAGGAGGCGGGCATTGGCTGTTTACATCTATATACAACAATTATTTGTTTGTTTGTTTGTTAACATCTCATTTTAAAGTCAAAGGCAATATCAAGGTCAGGACGTTTTCTATAAAATAGCTGAAAAAAATAACAAATACACAATTTGAAGAAAGTCACCGGTTCTTCGGATTAATAACAGACTAGTCTCCATGGTCTCCTTGGCAACAACATCTTTCACTTGTTTTTTCATGTCAGACGCCCAATGACGTGACTGATCTTAGGGCACAACTTCCGGTGATCCATTTACTTTTTAATACATGAACAAATGCACAATATATGCGGCATATTACATTATCTACACACATTATCTACAAAAAGTAGCATTTTATACCATTAGATTTCCCAATACGTTTCTAAGGTAGCGTGGCCGAGCGGTCTAAGGCGCTGGATTAAGGCTCCAGTCTCTTCGGGGGCGTGGGTTCGAATCCCACCGCTGCCAATAAATAGTTTTTTTTTTTCTTCTTACATGTAACATAATATTGAGGACAATTCTCATGTCTAATCTGGCAGTAATTTACACTTCAGGCACTAAGCAGTCCAAGCAGCTTTATGTCTCTGCGCCATTTTGTTTATTTCTGGGACCTAAAATAAAGCAGAGTAGACAGGTGTTTATCTACTTCTCACTTTCACTGAAAATCAACACCTATTCTCTGTTCCAGGAAAACAAACACCGCTGTCGATTAAAACGTCCTTTACTCGTCTATCTCTCGTGCTTTGATGGATCTTCTCCCCACCACCAGGACCAGGTGGCGCTCTGCATTCTGAGCGGTTTGGGATGGAGCTTTGGGCTGCCTTTCTATCTCAGGCTACTGACTTTTTTATTTATTTATATTCGTTCTGTTTTAATCCCCTGTGTGACGTAGCTGTTATGTTATATTCCTCTATCTTCTGTAATCTCACTGTTTTTATGATAATCTCAGTTACCAGTACAATCTCTCTACCTGGTGATTTTTTCCCCCATTTTAAAAAAGGTTTTCCTGCTTTTTTCTTTTCCCACGCACTGTTTATTATTTTCAGATTTAGACTGAGGTTTATTTCGCCACCCATTTAATCAGATGATGAATAAACGCCATGACGTCATACACCTGTGAGGTTACATCTAACTTTTCACAACCTGCTGAAATGCACCTTGTGATCTCGTGTTTCTTTTCCAATAAAAAGAGTAAAATGCGTAACTAATCACACACACTGCGTGAAAACCCGCACAAACAGCGCGCGCGGTCGTCATGGTGACCCTCTCCAACCTGCAGCATCCCCGGATGACGAGTGACGTCAACGAGCCGTCTATTTTTTTTTCCTTCTCTTAATCCGAGAGCATCCATTTTTCATGTACGCAGGCTGTTCAGTGACGGAGCTCAGACACGAAACCTGCTAATTCTTACTGAAATAAAAACATTATTGGAAAACAGTGCGGGGAAAAAAAAACAACAGCGTGCTCGCGTGTGCGCGTGTCTGCAAGAAAAAGCGCGTGAGACCTTATAATAAACAACCCGAGAGAAAGAGAGAGAGGTAAAAAAAAAAAAAAAAGAAAGAAAGGAAGAAAAAAAAAACCGTCCTGTCGTTAACACACCACCTTTCTGTCGGATTTGTGTGTGCACGAGCCAACACTAAAAAGAAATGTGAGTATTCATTCATATACAACATCTGAGTTTATTTCCTTATATCTGACTGGGATTATTGAGCTCGTGGTGAGCAAATGCTGAAGGTGTTCTGGGTTGTTAGAGGCATCAGGGAGGGGGGAAAAAACAACAACTTAAAGGCTTTATTTTTAATAATAATATCTTTTATTATGGATATGACGATGTTCAGGATTTGATTTCATTTACTAAAATATCATCTCAACCTCAGATGATGAATCAGAGTAAGAAATACTAGCACTAATAATAATTAAACATATATTTACAAATCGTTGGCCTCTGACCTGCCAGCCTGGTTATTTCATCTAACCTAATGATTTGTAGCGTGTTTTATTATTTATTATTTATTATTTATTATTTATAGTGCTGTGAATGACAAGGTCCAAACACGCCTATAGGCTCCGGATCAGACTGGATATTTGGATCGTTGGATATTTGGTGGAATGATCTTTCGTTTCTTTATATTTTCTAATACATGACATTAAAGAACATGGTGTAAATGTTTGCGTTCATATTATATCTTACATCTCTTTTGGGGACGTGGATGAGATCTGGCCTAAATACAGAGTTAAATCTGCATTACAATCATCACCTGTCAAGCATAAAATTCTAACATAGCAGTTTTCGTTGTTTATTTCTTTGTCCTTCTTCTTTTTTTTTTTTAAATATATATATACATGTTCCTGAGTGGTGGTGGTGGTGATGGGGGTTGGGAGGGTCATATTCTCCTATTGCTCTTGTTCTTGTAAAGCAAAACACGACAATCCGCCACACACCTTTTTAAAAAAAAAGGATATTTCTCAAATAATCTGGGTTTATTGGCTCTCTAGATACGTTCTTTATTTAGAGCTCGTAAAGCTCCTGTTGTTCTGCTCCTACACCGAGGCTGTAACCAAATGGCTGGCACTAACACGTCCTCTGCGCAAGATGGCCGAGCCTCAGCCTCCTCTCCTCTCGTCTGAGCTGAGAGATCTGCAACACCAGATTACCTCCAAATCCTGATCACATCCCTAACGCTTACAGTGTCGTTTACATGACAAGAGCAATGAGAAATCTTCCTTCAATATTATTAATATTACTATAAGCAGTAGTAGTAGCTGGTGATATAGAAGACTGCTTTATATGTATTTAAATATATATTTTTTTACAGAATGGAGGATGTTTTGGCTCAAAAATGATGTTTGTCTAGTAAATAAATGGAAGAAGCGATCATGTGATACACAAACAAAAGAAAGACGAACGAGTTAAACATCAGATTTAAATGGTCTGTATGTCGTGCGCTGATGTTTCACGACGTGTAAATGACTGTAGTTATTTTATACAGATTAATATTCTCTGAAATCATCGTTTTTAAAATCCTATTTAAGCAAATGAATTTCACTGCTCGAGGATTTGTGCATGATTAAGGTGTTTTGACAGATGATCGAGGATATTAAGGATGTAATAAATGTAATAAATGATTAAAGATGAAGCTCTCTTATGTGTGGACTAAGCTTTAGACTGAGCCTCAAAAACACAACCTACCTGCTGTAATGTGACCCTTTGGATGCTTGATATTAATATTTTTAAAAATTTTTTATACTGGATTGAAAAATGATCTATCTATAATCAGCCCTAGTTGTTCTCCTTAATCATGGCTTTGCTAACTTCCTGTTCGTGTGACATTTATTTCCTCACGACTGAATAAATGACGAGCCTCTAGTGCCCACGATTAAACGTGCACTTCACCTGTTAAGCAGATTTTTGGTGTATTTTATTTAATAAGTAGGAGAATTCTGACGGTTCGCTCCTTAAAAGGTCAGATAAATGAACCACCTGCTAAATTCCAAATCTTTTATTAAAATAGACCAAATAAATTAAAAGAACCGATCAGGACAGTTATGGTCACGAGTCCTGAGTGTGTGTAGATGTGCTGGTGCTGATTTTTGTCCTCTCTGAAGGGGACTGAAGGACCTAAATATAGCCAGCAGTGAAGGAGAAGGAGAGGCGGAAATGGAGGCAGAGAGAGAGAGAGAGAGAGAGAGAGAGAGAGAGAGAGAGAGAGAGAGAGAGAGAGAGAGAGAACATCAGCACATCATCTATCTAACACCGGCTCGGTGTGTGGGAGCGAAAATAAAGGAAATGCACTGTAATCGTGTATGACAGAAAATGACACGAAGTGTGTCGGGATTAAGCGTTCAGAGGTCACCTTTATCTCCTGATTTGTCTCCGCCTGCTGGTCAAAGCTGAGAATGACAGGTTTCGCATTGTCACATGCGCACAGACTGATTAAAACATCACTTAGAACTGATGATTACATCGTGTGTCTTATGATCATGATGTAGATCAGACAACAGATTACAGATCTATCTATCTATCTATCTATCTATCTATCTATCTATCTATCTATCTATCTATCTATCTATCTATCTATCTATCTATCTATCTATCTATCTATCCATCCATCCATCTCTGATTATCGCTAAGTAGAAGCTTGTCTGGTGAAATTTCTCTCTGCTTTCTGAAAAATATAGATTTTATCTTAGAATCTCAAATTCTTCCTAAAACCGACGCCCACATTACCAGGATCCTCAAGAGCAAAATGTGTGCAGTCTGTGTGGGAGTGGTCTCTCTCTCTCTCTCTCTCTCTCTCTCTCTCTCTCTCTCTCTCTCTCTCTCTCTCTCTCTCTCATGAGCCAGTTGTGGGCGTCTTTGAGCTCACAGATGTGTAAGAGGGTGGATAGCACTTTGCTCGGTGTGTGTGTGTGTGTGTGTGTGTGTGTGTGTGTGTGTGTGTGTGTGTGTGTTACTCCACCCTGTGACGCAGCGGGGGCAGCAGTTTGAACAGATACAGTCACGTGTCTCACAGGAAGCGTCTGTCCGTCTTCACCCTCATCATTCTATAGCAGTAGTATATGGACAGAGCAGGCTGGTGGGTGGGGACTGTCAGAGGTCAGAGGTCACTGTCAGATGACTAACATCTGAGCACATTTCAAGATGCTGCTGCTGCTGCTGATGATGATGATGACGAGTACATGATGAATATCTGTCTATAGATGCCTAATATTTATATTTTATCGATATAGAATTGATCGAGCGTTTTGGTTTTCTGATATTTTTATTTTTTGTCTCTTTCATGTTTAATAACTTCTTGTTATTATCGGATCCCGAGTACTTTACGACTGTCTCGAACTTTTCATGCAGTGGGTTGAAACTGAGGAAATCCTTTAATGGGAAATGTATTCAAGTTGTTTTCTCTCTTTCTGTATAAATGTACAAATGGATTATTCCTTCTAGAGTTCTTATTATATATATATATTCATCTTTATTTATTTATTTATTTATTTATTTATTTATTTATTTATTTATTTATTTATTTATCTATTATTATCTATAATTCTATATTAGTTTTACCAGCGACTAAAACCTAGAGTCTAAAAACATTATCCTGATGATCATCAGCTCCGATTCACGAGGCCTGATTATTTTGAACTCCTATTTTCACTCCGTATGTCTCACTCTTCATTTGTCACACATCCTTTTTGCTGCCTTTTCTTTGGTTAGTTTAATAATGTTATTTTGGGCCCCAGGTCTGCTCCAGCCCCCGCCGGCGGCCCTGCACCTGATGGAGGGAATCAGCCTCCTCCTAACATGACCAGCAACCGCCGCCTACAGCAGACACAGGCTCAGGTGGACGAGGTAAGAGAGAGAGAAAGACACACACACACACACACACACACACACACACACACACACACACACACACACACACACACACACACACAGACACCACACACAGACACCACACACAGACACCACACACAGACACACACACAGACACACACACAGACACACACACAGACACACACACAGACACACACACAGACACACACACAGACACACACACAGACAGACCCACAGACAGACCCACACAGACAGACAAGCACACACTGACACAGACAGACAGACACAACCAGAGACAGAAACACACACAGACACACACACACAGACAGACAGACACAGACACACACACAGACACACACACAGACACACACACACACACAGACACAGACACACACACAGACACACACACACACACAGACACACACACACACACAGACACACAGACACACATACACACACACAGACAGTCACACAGACAGACCCATACACACAGAGACAGAAACACACACAGACACACAAACAGACACATAGATGCAGACACACACAGACACACACAGACACACACACAAAGACACACAAAGACACACAAAGACACAGAAATCTTTGTAATGAAATTTGTCCTACGTTTAACAGTAATAATGCCAGTGTTTTTTCCACACGTCTGTACCCGTGTGTCCAGGTGGTGGACATCATGCGCGTGAACGTGGATAAAGTTCTGGAGAGGGACCAGAAGCTCTCGGAGCTGGACGACCGAGCCGACGCGCTGCAGGCTGGAGCCTCTCAGTTCGAGACCAGTGCTGCCAAACTGAAGAATAAATACTGGTGGAAGAACGCCAAGGTACATCATAAAGACCCGAGCACCGAGTGTTCGCTTAGGACACTTAGTACATCAGTCAGTGTATTGTGTTACACAGGGCGCTGTGTCAACATTGTGTTATTGTATCATTAATAAATGGAATTAATAGTTCCTGGCAGGCAGATAAACAGGAAGAGAGACAGGAAGACAGACAGAGAGACAGGAAGACAGATAGACAGGAAGAGAGACAGGCAGGCAGAGAGACAGGAAGACAGGCAGGCAGAGAGACAGGAAGACAGGCAGATAGACAGGCAGGCAGAGAGACAGGAAGACAGGCAGAGAGACAGGAAGACAGAGAGACAGTGTGAGTGAGTGTGAGTTTTATACAACAATCCAGTCTCTTACTGGGATTAAAGTTATAGAGAGACAGATGTCATTATAATGCCTTCCATCTGTGTCTCTCCGTCTGTGTCTCTCTATATGTGTCTCTCCGTCTGTGTCTCTCTATGTGTGTCTCTCCGTCTGTGTCTCTCTCCCTCTGTCTCTCTGTGTGTAGATGATGATAATCCTGGGGGTGATATGTGTGATCGTTCTCATCGTCATCATCGGTAAGAACAGATTTCTCTTTCTTTCTTTGCTAACTCTTACTTCTGTAACTTTACTCCGTGTCTCTCACTGATAAGAAGTTAGAATAATTCTCCTCTTTTTTTTTCAGTCTATTTCAGCACCTAAAGGACGAGCCCCCCCCACCCCCCACCCTTCGCCCCATTTACAACTATTCAATCTCTACCCAACAAACGAGTGTAAATCTGTGCCCTCGATGACTCTCCCTGTACGGACCCCGGTCTCTCTGCGTCCCCACGTCCAGCCTCTGAGCGTGTGTGTGTGTGTGTGTGTGTGTGTGTGTGTGTGTGTGTGTGTGTCCTCTGTAAATACCTCCCGCTTTTCTGAGATCTCTGAAAGCAGACGGTAATCCTGGTAAATCTCTCGGTGTGTGTACGACTCGTCCTTATTTGTAGAGTTTTATTTGTAGAGTTCGTGTGTGTGTGTGTGTGTGTGTGTGTGTGTGCGTTTGTATTATTATTCTTTTTTTTATCGTTTCCTTTTTTTTTATGACTTCGGCTTGAAAAAACTGCCTATGAATCTGTGTGTATATATACACCGCACGACGTGTGTCAGTTATATACTATGCTCGTAGTTGACTTCTTTAACCGATACTCTTCCAGAACCCCCCCCCTCCCCCCTCCCTCCCTCACCGCATCCGTATTTCTTTCTGTTCGACAAATAGACTTTTGTAAACTGCCACAGAAATGATTTGGACCAATAGCGATAGATTTATATTTTTATTAAGTCTGTAGTGTCTTATCTCTTAAACATTCCTTTGTCGCAGGGTAGAACGCTGCTGTCTGTAACAACCAAAACACACATCGGGAATCAGATTGCACAAGAACCTCGTTTTTGATGGCGCTTTTAATCCGAATAATAATAATAATAATAATAATAATAATAATAATAATAATAATAAATTAAGCCGAGCTGCCAGCAAAAGTAAAAGCACACTGCTTACTGGGGTTCATTAGAATTTATGATTATATGCAGGAATAGAAGATATTTGTCCTTATTTGCTGATGGAGAAAGGACCAGATCATCACCTGGTCTGTGTGTGTGTGTGTGTGTGTGTGTGTGTGTGTGTGTGTGTGTGTGTGTGTGTGTGTGTGTGTTGATTTTAGCTGTCTAGTTTATACACTGCCATGCACCTGGGGGGAATTTTTTTTTGTGTTTTTTCCGCCCCTTTATGTCCACACTGCTCATACCGGTTTGCTTTCATGCCTACAATGATATAATGCTCCACACACACACACACACACACACACACACACACACACACACACACACACCCGACTCCAGTCACGTAGGACCGATCTGTCAGCATGAAATGAGCCAGTGATGATGTGTCGAGCCACACGTGATCGTTTTTTACCACACACACACACACACACACACACACACACACACACACACACACACACACACACACACACACACACACACACACACACTTGTCCCATCCATTTTGTTCATACCTCCCCTCCCCCTCCCTTTGGCCATATGTATAGTTCGCCGTTGGATTAAATGACAAGGACTAGGCAGGCGAAAGCTACTGTGGCTTACAGGAATAAGACTCTGTGTTTGTGTGTGTGTGTGTGTGTGTGTGTGTGTGTGTGTGTGTGTGTGTGTGTGTGTGTTGAGGAGGTGCCAACTTTGACATTATTAATCATGTTAGTTCTTCAGATAGAAGTGGCATGAACATCCCTGTTCCAGACCTTCATCCTGCTCCTATTGTAATCTTGGTGTAAACCGCTGTTCGGTCGTCACACTAACTCACTAAACCCCTCCCACTCCTGTGTAGTGTAATGAACAGTGGAGAGATTAATTGTGCTTACTTTGACTCATTATAGTGATGATGGTTTAACCTCGCTGGTACTATGCTAACTAGCTTGCTAGCGAGTATCAAACCTATAGCTGTGTCCTAAGGAGGTCTGCTGTAATTTCCACCGTTTAATGAACGCTCACTCGTGAATCCCAGAGCAGAAACGATTTAATCCCACCGAAGACCTCGTCGTCTTTCTAATTCTGCCAAAATGCCATCAAAAACGGGTTCAGGAACAAAAACCTTTTCTTTTCATCCCTCACACTCCTCACTCTGTCTCATCTCGAGCCCCAATCTGCTGATCCATCAGGATTAACTGTGGACCTAATTCAAGAATCGTACACGATGATGATGACGATGACGGTGATGAAGGTGTCCGCTAGTCTTTAGCCGATCAACGCTGATAGCACAACGCTAACGATATTTCTCCTTTCTCTCCTTTGTGATGCTGATTTATTTGTAGCTGTAAAAAAAAAAAATGAAAGAACTGACTCTGTGGTGTTCAGTGTTGTGCTGTGGGGTGAATCTGGGGGGACGGGGGTCCCATTTCTTCAGGTACATCCAAATACCGCATCTTTAAATTAGGCTGATTTGTTGAGCACGAGGTAGGGACGCGTACATGACGGGCAAATCACCAAAAGGATCTGAAGAGGAAATAAGTAAAAAAAAAAAAAAAAAAAAAAAAAAGGATGTGTGTGCGATAGTCTTGATTTCTGTTCCCTTTGTGAAGGTGTGTGTGTGTGTGTGTGTGTGTGTGTGTGTGTGTGTGTGTGTGTGGAGGGGGAACAGGCACGGGTAACTTCGTAAGTCTGGTTCAGTTTGTGCATCTTCTTGTGCGTCACTGGAGGGAAATTTAAAAAAAATGTTTTTTTTTTAAGGACACAAACTCCACGTGGTTCGGCTGTAACAATCCGCCGTCCCGCACGTGTCGTATTTCTGCTTTAAGCTAGTTTTTATTTTATATTCTATATATTTTTTAGATTTTAGTAAAGGCCACTTCAGGGAGCAGTCGGT
Organism: Tachysurus fulvidraco; assembly: GCF_022655615.1. NCBI lineage: Eukaryota > Metazoa > Chordata > Actinopteri > Siluriformes > Bagridae > Tachysurus > Tachysurus fulvidraco. The sequence goes on from NC_062537.1 coordinate 889,286, forward strand.
CAGTGCCGTAGTAGAGAAAAAGGAATGATTTCTATTTATTTTTCTTTTCAATCTGAGGAAACGGGTGGGGCGAAATAATCGGGCGACGTCGTAACAGAAAGCTGGAAATAAAAAAAAATCAGATCGTGATGGAGGATGAAACAGAAACGCATCTGAGAGGCAATACATGATACATGAAGGTTCTTCAGGTCATGATGGATGTCTCGTAGTAGCGACAGGATCTTAAAGACTCGCCGTGAGATCCGTCATCGTGCTCAGTGTAACTAACAGCTCCTTACTATATTACTGACGTCACACTCTGACCTGACCAATCACAGGAGGTCCTTGTCCGCCGGGATGTCTAGAAATGGTCAAACTTAGCTAAATAATAAACAATCCGGACCACGATGATGTCATTCCAAACACGCAAGACAGTCGTTCTGCTGGAATCGCTACTATGAGACAGAACCCGAGTTTCTGAAACTGTTTATATTTCATTTCTTTATGTGTTTAATTCAGAAACGTAGCTTTGTGTCGCTTCTCTTCGTCCGGCCTTTTCGGAGGGACCTGGTGGGACGAACACAGGCGACACAGCCTACATAGACACATTTTATTTATTTATTTATTTGTCTGTTTGTTTGTTTGTTTGTTTATTTATTTATTTCCACTATCCACCTTCTCGTCTTCACCTTTAATGTTTCGGATATTAAACAAGACAAAGTACAACGTTACCGCAAAAACGTCCGGTAATCAGAAAACAGGCGTAGAGTAAATATGTCAATGTCTAATTATATCGATGAACATCTTGGGATTATATATAAATATATAAATATATAAATATACATATATACTGGGGAAAATAACGACATTATGATGACCTGTGTTTATTGTTCCGAGTTAGAAATTACAACGTGTGTGTGTTTGAAAACAATGACAATGTTCGACATAAATTAAATATATGATAAAAACAAACAAAAAAAAAAACCCTGTGTCTGTAGTGTTTATTTATATCATTTATTTTGTTTTATTATAGTCGTAATTTAATTTAAATATTTCAAAATGAAAGATGAATGAAACAAGAAAGGTTTCGGTACATTATGTGTTTAACATTTACACTACATTATACACCTTATGTTATATGTTATAACTATGATAGATATTAATAAAGATGAGATGGTGACTAAACTGCATCACGGTGATATAATAGGGACGACAGGGACGACACTCAGGACAACAGGGACGAGTGTCAACACAAAGAGCTAAACACACAAGAACCCGGCCATGTGTCTGAACATCTGACCGTAATAATTCACACACAGCTTTCATCATAACCAAGGGCTGGGTTTTGGGGAGCTGATCACATTAAAATGGGGAAAAGATTCCCATCTGGAAGCTTTTTAAACTGTTCTGAAGTCTCTTCTTCTCATTTAGAAGTAAAATTATTTATGATCTATTCCCAAACAAAAAAATCTGCAGGTTTTGAGTTGTTTTTTTTTCCTCCTGAGGAGTTAAGAGTCTCCTGTAGTGGATCACTGATGTAATTGTGCCTTAAAGCTTAAACACGTCCTTCATAGAGGACAGGCTCCGGTCTCATAGAGGACGGGCTCCAGTCTCCTGTACAGCACATTTAAACCTCTTTGCTCTAACACACACTTTAGGATGAGACTCGTTTATCTTATTAACGTGAAGAGAGACAACAGAAAGAGAAGGTTTAAGGAAACCTTCAGTGCCTGGTGACTGGGACTAACTTCCAAACCGCATGGAGCTGATCTGCCTGTTGCTATGGTAACACAGCAACTGGGTCCTTTTAAGATATTTTACAGAGCCAAAGATGTATTATAGACCAGAATGTGGAAAATGGTAAACACACACACACACACACACACACACACACACACACACACGATTCACATCTAAGAAACTCACATAAACATTCACCATTTTGCAGTTTGACAATGTGTGTGTTTGTGAGTGTGAGAGCGTGTGTGAGTGTGTGAGTGTGTGTGTGAGAGTGAGTGAGTGAGTGTGTGTGTGTGTGAGTGTGTGAGTGTGTGAGTGTGTGCATGTGTTTGTGGTGAGTTTCAGCTGTAAACACTGGAAAGAGAACAAAATAAATCGAGAGATGATTCAAACTGTCAGCAGCTCAGATTAAATGTCCAGATGGTTCAATGAGGGTGAAAATAATAATAAAAAATAATCACTTCTTATCCTCACTGAGCCGAACACTGAGCCGAACACTGAGCCGAACACTGAGCCGAACACTGAGCCGAACACTGAGCCGAACACTGAGCCGAACACTGAGCCGAACACTGAGCCGAACACACACCTAACACCCTTTACACTTACAGTTATAATTGTACACTGTTCACACTTTTTACTCCACATACTGTAGAACACCAGAACTCTCTGTGTTAGAACCGTGAAGCCTTTACAGAAATATTACGCTTTGAAACCAGACCCTTAAAGCAGCTGCAGGAAAACGTCTGCATTTTGTTTGGAGAATAATAAAAACCCTTTTGTTGTAGTCACTATAATTATGTGAGGTTGGACTCGTGAGCTTTACGTGCTCTGGCACAATGTACCAGCATCGATGTCAAGGAGATAAATGACGTGTGTCACACACACACACACACACACACACACACACACACACACACACACACACACACACACACACACACACACACACACACACACACACACACACACACACACACACACGGCGCTGGTTCTAACCCAGTTACCCCATCACACTGTTCTTCACTCCTCCGTCCAGCTCTGAGCAGCTTTCTCCTCCCACATCATCACATTCCTGTGTGTTTGCTGCTCAACCTTATCTCTGATTCTGGAATTAACACACACACACACACACACACACACACACACACACACACACACACACACACACACACACACACACACACACACACACACAGATTTTTTACTCCCTTTGTGATAGATATTATTTATAAAACTATTTCACATCTAAGAGGATTTTAAATAGAAAAAAATACAGAAGTGTTTACCGTTAAAGTCTGTTTGCCTTCCTCCTCCTCCTCCTCCTACCCCTCCTGACTCACCTCTTTAATGTCTTTTTGAACGCTTTAAAATTTGTGAACGTGTGTGGTCCCTCCCCCCTCGCCGCAGGCCTCCAAACAAACCAAACAGCTCAGGAGGCAAATTCTTGCAACATTGCATGTTTTCCCCCCTCGATGCTTGGACCGGGTGGATAAGATACAACCAGAAGGAGCTGTGTGAACGTCTCACTGCTGCTCTGTCACAGGCGACTTAATCTCCTTACTGTACTGTGTACTTTATTCAGCTAAACTCTCTAAAAACTGGAATTTTATGGTTGAGTAAAAGTTTAAAAACACCTAAGGCACTTAAACACAACCAGATAAATCCGGCATCAAAACATGTAGGTAGAATTTTACAAATAAGCTGCTGGAATGAACACACAGTTAGAAATGTTAAATTGAAGCTCAAGTTTCTCTCCTTAGCTAATTTGTGACTCAAAATGACACAGTGGAACAGGACATAAAAGTGAAATCTGGCAACCGAAACACAAACAATCCAAATATGAAGCATGGAAAATAACGGATGGTGTATAAAAAAATATTATATCTGGCAACCAATCAGGGCTGTTTTTTAGGTTATTTCTTAGGAAACTTTTTCGACTCCTAAACTGAACGAAGGGCCAGAAATAAAATATCTGGCAACTTAAACACAGAAAACAAGCTGTGGAGGAGACAGCAGTAAACAGGCCACTTTATCAGTTTACTGTGTCATAAAAGATCTAAAGTCCAGGAGCTTTCTGTGTAAATAAAGGGAAACATCACAGAAAACACGAGTCTGTCTCCCTAAATCTGGGGATTTATGCAAGAAAAAATGAAATCTGCAAAAATAAATAAACAGTGATGTTTCCATAAAAACAGAATGTTAACTGAAGCTGCTAAATCTTCCCACAGGACACTGCACGGATCAAACTGAACAGAAATCGAAAATCTGGCAACCAAATATGCAAAACTATGTTAATAAGATGAATAATACACAGACATGTATAGACTTTGTCTTAAACCTGCACAGACAGGGAAGACCAGAATTCTAATACCTGGCAACCGACTTACAAAGACGCCGGATGAGCTGTATAGAGTTTAAAGAGAGTTTGGATGATGTTTAATGTCCTTATGATCCCCCACTAGACGATATGATGTGGGATGTGGTAGCTCAGTGGTCCAGGTGTTCGACTACTGGTTGGAAGGTCATTGGTTCAAATCCCAGGTCCACAAATGTGCCACTACAGGGCACCTGATTAAATCCCTTAACCCTCAATTACTCATGTGTATAAACTGAAATAAAAAAAAAAATGCAAGTCACTCTGCATAAGAGTGTCTGCTAAATGCTGTAATATAAATATGAGGAGTGAAAAGGCTAATCTGGCAACCATGGCACACAATAAGCAGGGAGGATTCCAAGGACAGTAAAAGTGACGCCAGGACAGTTAACTGAACCCCATCGAGCTCATTTCCTTTCACAGATCTGTGGACCAGAGAACGGAAATCTGGCAACCAAACCTGCTGCCTGCTTATCTGTACATAGGCTTTGTGTCTGACATTATGGATGTTGATGAACTTTGCTGTTGTCTCTGAATACCTGCATACGTGCTTTTTACTACGTAGCTGGCTTTGGGTTATTCTTTTACTTTAATAAGTTTTTCACTTTTCTTCAAGTAATCTGCTGAGCTTGCAAAGGATCTCTTCAACATATGAACTCATTAAATACCAAGACATTCATGGTCCAGCATGTTAACTAAACATTTATTGTGTAGGAAATGAACTGAAATATGAACACAGAGTCAGATAACTACGTGAAATGATAAGCTGGAGTCAGACACGTCTTAAAAAACATCTGCTGTTGGTCCAGAATTCAGTCCTAAACCTAAATCTTTAATCTCTCACAAGAGCAGATCTGGCAACCGCAATACAATCACATTGGCTGGATGTTTCTCCTAATCATGAGACGTTAACATCAACTCTTAAATCTGCTTGACACTCGATTTCCTGTGGACTGTTATCTGGCAACCTAAAGCACGTACTCCTGTGTCTAATCTGCTCGAAACCCGTGTGACGTGAGTCTGATTAACATAGTGACCTCATGACTCATGTCCAATCATCAACACATATGATCAACAGATGAAGCAGAAACCAGGCTACATGCTGAACACGAATGTTTATTCTCTCTCTCTCTCTCTCTCTCTCTCTCTCTCTCTCTCTCTCTCTCTCTCTCTCTCTCACTCGCTCTCTCTCTTTCTTTCTGGAATGTTCAGTAGAAGGTGACTGAGATCCAGAACAACATCTGGAGCCGATTAAAGCCAACCCCCTTCGGTTTGGTTTCCCCCCATTAGTGCACGGGCTCACACACTTCTCTCCTGTCCGATCTTCTCCTTGCCCCTCCTCACTCCTTTTCTTTTTTCCTCCTCTTCCACTCAGCTCCTTCCTTCACTTCTTCTCTTCACTCTGTCTCTTTGAGGGAAAATGAAGCATCTGAGCCGGACCATGTCATCTTTAGGCTTCTTTCTGCTGCTGGTTTTTGGATGGACTCATAGCCAGACAACCAACAATACCAGGTAGTGTGTGTGTGTGTGTGTGTGTGTGTGTGTGTGTGTGTGTGTGTGTGTGTGTGTGTGTGTGTGTGTGTGTGTGTGTGTGTGTGTGTGGACGTGTGGACGTGTGGACTCCAACTCACTCACTCAGAGTTCTCTTGGACAGAGAGGTTTATAAAACTTTATCTGAGATCCTGATTTATAATATTAGTAATAGAAATTATGACCTCACAATTACTATAGAAGAATAGTCACAAATCAGAAATAATCAAAACAGAAAATTATTGAATTAATTAGACCAATAATGTGTGTGTGTGTGTGTGTGTGTGTGTGTGTGTGTGTGTGTGTGTGTGTGTGTGTGTGTGTGGTCAGATTAGAAGTGGCTGTAAGTGTGGATGAAGCCTTTTTTTTCTGTGTGCGTATCTGTGTGTCTGTGTGTGTGTGTGTGTGTGTGTGTTACTTTCCTAAATTGAGCAAGCCCATTGGCAGTCATGCTGGAAAACGTTCCTTGAGTTCTTCACTCTGCAGGATTTTTGGGAATCTGCTTTTATTTCATCATCTGTAAAAGGTCCCAGAATAACAACCCAAAAGCAGCAGTGACTGCTAGCTATAAAGCTTCAGCAGAAATCCAGCCTGGTCCAGACAGTCTGAGGCAATAGAGAAATGATCACAACGTTGAAAAGCTGAAGATTACAAAAGCATCTAAAATGTATGACCTTCACATCCTGCAAACTGTACACCAAAGTTAGAGAACTGAAAATTCTCTCTGCTGTTAGTCTGCTGAAATCACACAATAATCATTTATAAATTATTTTCATACAAAGAAACTTTTTCATAATCATCCTGTCTGTTTTTCTGTCTGTCTGTCTGCCTGTCTGTCTGCCTGTCTGTCTGTCTGCCTGTCTGTCTGCCTGTCTGTCTGTCTGTCTGCCTGTCTGCCTGTCCGCCTTTCCATCTGCCTTTCCGTCGCCTTTCCGTCGCCTTTCCGTCTGCCTGTCTGTCTGCCTTTCCGTCTGCCTTTCCGTCTGCCTTTCCGTCGCCTTTCCGTCTGCCTTTCCGTCTGCCTTTCCGTCTGCCTTTCCGTCTGCCTTTCCGTCTGCCTTTCCGTCTGCCTGTCCTCTCATCCACTCTTCACCCACATGAAAAGTTCCTGCTGTAAACCTCTCAGGGCTCCAATACAACATGTCGTTCTAGGACTTTAAACAATTTATCTTTCATTGCAGCAACTTCAGTCTGAACCCCAGCAGTAAACAGTGGCACGTTGGAGTCTTTAGCTGGGTTTTACATCACTTCAGTTATGGCTTGGTTTTGGTTAACGTTTCGAGTTCTAGGTACAGGTAGAGATGACCTGGTACTCTACAACAGGTGCTGCTAATAAAGTGAGGAGTGTGCAGTATGTGCTGAGTTCAGACCCTTGAAGAGCATGCACGCTTCAGGAGGACACGCCCATCTCTGAACACTGTGTTCACCGGAGTCATCGACCTTTATAATCGGTGTTTATTTTGGTCAGAGAAACTTGTTCATGTTAAAGTGAAGTATTTCTGTCTCTCTCACAGGAGGGTGTTTAAATGCGGAGGAACTCTGGATGGAGACTCCGGCTTCATAGCCAGTGAGGACTTTCCTTCATACTACAAACCAAACAGCAAGTGCACGTGGTACATCACTGTGCGTGCAACTTCATGTCCTTATTATCACAACTTTCTTCAGTGTTCAACTTCTTATTCAACAAAGTCTAAGACAGATACAGATTATTTTCTTCTCTTTATTTCTCGGAGTGTTTTAGTGCAACTCAAAAACACTATAAACTCACTATTGGAGTAATAAAGCTGTGAGAACATCCTTACTGCGACTCAGCAACTTGGTGGAACTGTGAGATTTAAACACTGAGTGTAGAGCAGCTTCGCAGAGGATCAGTGGCCGTGTGAATGAGTCAGAAACGGCAACGTTTTCCTCTTAAATGTTGGCAAATTTCTAAAAATAAAGACGAATATCAGACGATAAAGAGCTTTAGCATAAACTGCTGAAGGAAAACTGAACGTGTGAGAAATGTGGAAGTGTCGCTAACAAAGTTTGCATAAAGAAGGTCTGTGTATTAATGCATTCTGATTAGCAGAACTGTCGTTATCACTCAACATGTCGATCTCTCTCAGGTCCCAGAAGGCAACGTGGTCTCGCTCTCCTTCAGGATCTTTGACCTGGAGGCCGACACTTTGTGCAGATACGATTTTGTGGAAGTGTATAACGGTCACTCCAACACGGTGCAGAAGTTGGGTCGTTTCTGTGGGACGTTTCGCCCGGGAACGCTAATCTCCACCTCCAACACCATGATGCTGCAAATGGAGTCAGACTCAGAAACCGGGGGGCGGGGCTTCCTCGCCTACTTTACTGGGATAAAACCAAATCTAAACGGTATTCATCACCAAAATCCGGGAATTAACTAGAACTTCGTATGTTTTGGGTTTAAACAGAAGAGTAATATGATGTTTGGGTACTTTGGTTATTTGTTACTACAGTTTTCTCTATAATCAAGTTGTAATCTGACTTTCAGAGGAACAGACCTGTGGTGGAAAGCTGATAAAACCACAAGGTACCATCACAACACCAAACTGGCCTGAGAAAAATTACCCATTAGGCATCACCTGCTCATGGCTCATCACCGTGGAACCAGACAAGGTGAGGACTTCAAACCCAAGATGTTCTCCATGGCTCCTGCACACTACATTCTAACTGTTACACCGAATTCTGTTTAAAAGTCTAATCTGCCCCACTGAGCTGTGCACTGATTGATTCTGGTGTTTTCAGGTGATAGAGGTGAAGTTCGATAAGTTCGATGTGGAGCGTGACTCCTACTGCCGCTTCGATTATGTGGCGTTTTATAATGGAGGAGAGATGGACACCTTGAGACAGATCGGAAAATACTGTGGGGACAAAGTTCCCGAGTGAGTACGGCTTTATCGGCTACACCGTGAAAAAGGGTTCTTCTTTGTAAAGTTCTGGGTTCCTAAAACTGTCTTAATATATTTAAAAATAATACGCTAAATATAAAAAAAGAAAGAAAGAACTTTAGAAAATGTTTATGCCTTACTTTAACGAGCTGGAGCAGATCAGCACAGCGCATGACGTCACAGCATGACACCTTCTAAGACTTCCACAAACTCTGTGAGCTTCCGTGTGGATTTTATAGACAAGAGACAGGAAATGGAAAAGATGACAAAGGAAGCTGTAAAGCTTGGTGCAGGTTGCCCCCTGGTGGTGGTGTGAGTCTGTGGTTGATGTGAATATATTAGTGCATCGTATGTAACTGGAGCAAGTGTTAAATAAAAAGTTCACTTCTAACTTTATATTTTATTTCGAGTCCTTTTTCTTTCTCCTCTTCCTCCATCTACAGGCCCATAGTGACCAACTCTAACAGTCTCCTGGTCCAGTTCGTGTCTGACCAGAGCGAAACCTCTGATGGCTTCATTGCCTCGTATTCCAGTGTCCCGAGAGGTTATTCTGCCCAGCCAGGACGCCGTGTGCACTCGTTACCCCCGGCCCCAACACACAAACCCGTCACCACGAAGGCCACAGAGGCACCGTCTACCACAACCACTACCTCCAAGCCACGCAGACGCCCACCACCCAATCCTAACCAGCCCAGCAGGCCTCTGGATCGCAGACCAGAACCGGGTCGGCTCGATCCTGCACGCCCAGGTCAGAGAGGAGGAACTTAAAAGTACTATATCATCATGAATCATGCTTTATCTAAGATCCGATCAGGGTTCAGTCTGAAAACGCACGCACATTACGGTGTACGGTGAATCAGGGCGCGATGTTTTCTATCCATTACAATAACCTAGAGTCCACCTGTTGCCATGGTGACACTGTTTCACAGCAAAAATGATGTTTTTTTTCCTTATAAGAAATACTATTTAATAATTTCAAGTGTTTTGTGACGTTATTCATTTCAGCCCTGAACCCTTTGTGTCCTAACGCGTGTAAGAGAGAAGGCAGCATAAAGAGCAATTTCTGCAGCAGTGATTTCGGTGAGTTTGTTGTCCGTTGTCAGAGATCCCGACCAGAGGCGTCACTGTATGTGAAATAAACCCCCACTTTTGTCTCACCGTCTCCGTAGTGATCACGGGGACCGTGACGATGCTCTCTTCGGCTCCTCAGGGCCGCCTGCTGGCCACCGTCTCCATCATAAAGGCTTATAAAGATGGAGGACTGACCATCACTCAGGCTGGAGAGACCATGACTGTTAAACTGGTGCTCGTGTGCAAGACGTGTCCCGTCCTCCGCAGAGGTAAACAAAAAAAACTGAATCGAACAGAAGATAAATTTTAGCAGATAATTATATTTGATGCAGAACTAACGAACATGAAATAGAAAATGCTAGAAATGAGGAACAAGTAAATGTCTATGGCAACGATCGATGTGACTCAGCAAGTGATAATCACTTTGTGACGTTCACTTCCTTCTCTTCCTTCATGGTTTTTCATCTGTCAATTTTTTTTCTGTTTCAGGTCAGAACTTCATTCTGATGGGTCAGGTGGATGAAGATGGGCGTGGTCTTCTCCCTCCTGGCAGTTTCACAGCCTTATATAAAGAGCAGCACCACAAGATCCTCACCAGCCTCAACAAACAGCCATGCTGAACTCTGAGGCTCAAAGCAACATGAACATGAGCAACAGGAACAAAGCTGTAGAACATTATCTCACAGCTCCCTTCAAGCCCCTCATACAATTAAAAGGAAAAAAGAAATCGAACATTTGGTTTGCTCTTCTTCTTCTTCTTCTTCTTCTTCTTCTTCTTCTTCTTCTTCTTCTTCTTCTTCTTCTTTCTTTTAAATTTACCCATAACTGATTATTGCACTAGCTAGTCAGCTAAGGTGTAAGTGGACATTACATGGGGAAGTGGACGAGGGCGCATCGACAGCCGTACTGTAACACAGGAACTTAATGGTGCTTAACGAACTTAACCAGAAACGATTTCAAGGCAGCATTTAGAGGAACATTTCACCTTATTCACTTTATACACTTGAAGATGTCATACAACATATTCCTTATTTATGATGTCATTAAATAAAGGTTTTATATCACACTAGACTCTGTCTTGAAGTTCATCCATTCATTCATTCATCTTCTACCGCTTATCCGAACTTCTCGGGTCACGGGGAGCCTGTGCCTATCTCAGGCATCATCGGGCATCGAGGCAGGATACACCCTGGACGGAGTGCCAACCCATCACAGGGCACACACACACTCTCATTCACTCACACACTACGCACACACACTACGGACAATTTTCCAGAGATGCCAATCAACCTACCATGCATGTGTTTGGACCGGGGGAGGAAGCCGGAGTCCCGGAGGAAACCCCCGAGGCACAGGGAGAACATGCAAACTCCACACACACGAGGTGGAGGCGGGAATCGAACCCCGACCCTGGAGGTGTGAGGCGAACGTGCTAACCACTAAGCCCTCGTGTCCTCCATCTGTCTTGAAGTTAATCCAAAAAAAAAATCTCAGCTTGAAGAATGTTTGAGATCTTACCTCTGAGCGGGACAAAGTGCTCACACTGGAGACTCCTTTCATTCCACAGTGATATTCTGTGGAGCGTCTGCCTGTAAATGAGTCATTGCTGTTTGAAACGAGGAACCTTCTGACTTTGTGAGAATTTCTGCCTTTAGGTTTATTAAAAATAAACACATTATAAAAAAAAGTATGACAAACGTATCAGAATCATGCAACACCACTGGAATCCATGTTCAGTCCTCAAAAATAACATCAGGAAATAAAATCAAACATTTTTTTGAAAGAATTTTGGTACTTGTCTAATTATAAAGATCAGAAATCGGTGGATTTGTCTGCTGTGATTGTTTAGAATCGCTATACAAATGAAAAAAAAAAGTAGATCACATGATTATTAAATCGCCCACAACCCTGCAGAGCGTCCTGTACGTCCTCACACCCACACGCTGGCTTTGGCGTCTCTCTCTGGCGTCCCCTCCTGGCCGCAGCAGCCCCGCAGCCCCGGGTGCTGAGACACAGGGAGGTTCTTGTAGACAGCGCGGCTGTAAGGGATGAAACAGAGACCAAGCTGTAGGTGACGCGCCAATCTACAGTACGCCGCTAGAGCCAACACCAGCAGGGGAACCAACAACAGGAACCCCACCACCAGCAGAGCTACACAGGAAGCGTCGTTCAGCAGGTCTGAGCAATAACTCGAGGTACCATGGGGCTGAACCTGGATGAGGAGACAGAAGAAAAAACATCTTATATCCATCAGGATACATGGAACATCTTAACAAATCACAGAAGGCACGAGTCGAAAAATTACAAACCAACCTTTAAATAAATAAATAAATAAATAAATAAAGAGCATCAATGAAAAATCTCCATGAATCATTATGTGGGACTCTCATGAGTCATCTGAACCAAATGATTTGACTCCTTTTTAAATAAGTTCCCATCACATCGTCTCACCTTCGAATGGCAGAGGAAGCCGAACACGACCATGGTGAGCGCCGGAGTGAGGATGATCCCGAACACAACAGCGGCGAGCGCCGTGTTCACGGCGGCGATGATGAGGTTCTGCGCTGTGACCAGAACCGAACACGCCCAGCAGTCCAGCGAGGCTCTGAGCTCCAGGGGCTCGGCCGAAGCGCTGGACGATGAGTACGGAGGAGGAACCACTGCCGCTGGGGTCACAGGGTCAACCACCGGTGATGGTACGGAACTCGCGGGATGCAGACGAGTCGACTCGGAGTCATCTGCATCAGAGCCAAACTGCTGAGACGGCGTCCTTTCCAGTGTCCCGTTGCGAGACAAACTCATCCTGAATCACAAGTGAAAATAAAAAAACATTTCTGTAATTTAAAAAACTGTTCAGAATAAAAGAGTAAAAGTCTTTTCCTCGCCATGTGACTCAGGAATCATATCACCTGTAATAACACTCAGATCTCTCAGATACTTACAGATGTCTCAAAGTAACCTTGTACTGAAAAATGTATGGCTTTTTTTTCTTCTTCTCAGAACTGCATGGCACGGAGTGTGGAAGGTAAACTGAGATAACTGAGTGACTGTGAACAGGAGGAAACAGGAACTAAGAGAAATACGAAAAGCACAAAACAATGAGGCAGGAACCGTGCCCAGAGGAAAGCATGTGTGCGGAACCGACTACGAATATCTCCACGAGCAGGACATCTCCTCAAACACACAGCTTCCTGCTCACGCTAGGACAAATAAATCCGGATAACCTCCTGACCCCGAGCGAGCGAGCGAGCCTGAGCCTACAGCTAAGTGCTAACGCAGCACCGCTAAAGAACTTCATAGACATATGAATCCCTACAGTTATAGACACTTCGTTAGGGACCTCAGGTTGTCCCTCATCACCTGTGTATGTTGTGTAGTACAAACACCTGTGTATGTTGCGTAGTACAAACACCTGTGTATGTTGTGTAGTACAAGAACCTGTGTATGTTGTGTAGTACAAGAACCTGTGTATGTTGTGTAGTACAAACACCTGTGTATGTTGTGTAGTACAAGAACCTGTGTATGTTGTGTAGTACAAACACCTGTGTATGTTGTGTAGTACATACACCTGTGTATGTTGTATAGTACAAACACCTGTGTATGTTGTGTAGTACAAACACCTGTGTATGTTGTGTAGTACAAACACCTGTGTATGTTGTGTAGTACAAACACCTGTGTATATTGTGTAGTACAAACACCTGTGTATGTTGTGTAGTACAAACACCTGTGTATGTTGTGTAGTACAAACACCTGTGTATATTGTGTAGTACAAACACCTGTGTATGTTGTGTAGTACAAACACCTGTGTATATTGTGTAGTACAAACACCTGTGTATGTTGTGTAGTACAAACACCTGTGTATGTTGTGTAGTACATACACCTGTGTATGTTGTGTAGTACAAACACCTGTGTATGTTGTGTAGTACATACAGTACACCTGTGTATGTTGTGTAGTACAAACACCTGTGTATGTTGTGTAGTACAAACACCTGTGTATGTTGTGTAGTACAAACACCTGTGTATGTTGTGTAGTACAAACACCTGTGTATGTTGTGTAGTACAAACACCTGTGTATGTTGTGTAGTACAAACACCTGTGTATGTTGTGTAGTACAAACACCTGTGTATGTTGTGTAGTACATACAGTACACCTGTGTATGTTGTGTAGTACAAACACCTGTGTATGTTGTGTAGTACAAACACCTGTGTATGTTGTGTAGTACATACAGTACACCTGTGTATGTTGTGTAGTACAAACACCTGTGTATGTTGTGTAGTACAAATTGACAATTTGATTCCTTATCATTTTCTCCCCAATTCCCCGAACTGAGACGTTTAGCTGAACCTTTAGCTGTAGATAACTGGGTTCCTGAAGGGTTCTTTATAGACTCAGGGAAGTAATAAAGGTTCCTCAAGTTAATTATTTATAAGAAAATATGAACCATTTGTATAATTTACAATCAGATTTAATACAAAAGTCTTTTTGAGGATTAATGCTTGGATTCAGTGGATAATTCAGTGGATAATTCAGTGGATAATTACGAGTTCTTGCCCTCTATGGTCAACTCGCCTTTTGCACCTATTTATCTTCTGGTCTAAAGCACAGTGAGATCCGTCTTTCTAGGAAAAAGGCGTGGTTGTTTTTTTTGGGGGTTTTTTTGGTTTGTTTTTTGTTTTTTTTTACATGCACCAGTTTTGGGCCCGAGCCCAGCTGTAAAATTCCTGCATAAACAGTGACATCACTTCGGAAGTGTTAGTTCTGATTACCACTAGCCCATAGCTTAATAATAATAATAATAATAATAATAATAATAATAATAATAATAATATTTCTGATGCTAAATTTTAACAAACAAATCGGATCACAATCTTTTCCAGTTCTGATTTTTAGCATATTTTTAGCACCCTAACAAAATCCCTCCTTTTATTGTTATTAGCAGCGGAGCAGCGATGACAGAAATAATAACATTGAAGATGTTTTGATGAAGTTTTAACACCAACAGTGTGGCAGTAAAAACCCAGTAAAGCCTTAACACATGGAGATGGTAGTAATGAACCTTTCCCCTGTTTACTCACTTTACAATGAACTTGTGTCGTCTCCAAAATCTGTCAGATGTTCTCCAGGTGGTTGGTTTTTAGTCCCGGTGTGTTGGTGAGCAGCTGCTTTCACTTCTGTCTTTGGAATTGGTGAAAAAATCCTTTTCTTTTATCCTGATTATTAAAAATCTCAAATTTTCTTAGCTTATGTCAATAGCTGTTGGTGCTCCAGCAATGTCACGATGTCAGAGTCAATAACAGAGATCTTTGACAGAAAAGTCTCTCTCTCTCTCTCTCTCTCTCTCTCTCTCTCTCTCTCTCTCTCTCTCTCTCTCTCTCTCTCTCTCTCTCTCTCTATCTCTCTCTTCCTGTGTCACTCTTTCCTTCCTCTGAACAAGATATCCTCCTTTCCCCTCTCTTGGTCTAGGGTTCACTCCGCAGTAGATAGACGGCAGTTTGGACACTGAGACAGAACTGATTCAGCGGCAGAGTGAGGAGGGGAGGAGGAGGAGGAGGAGGAGGAGGAGGAGGAGGAGTACAAAAACAATGATGAACGTTACAGTTTTCAAAGCTGAGTAGAAAAGCAAACCTTGGCTTCAGATGATGCTGTCCAGATGATGTTCCTGATTTACTCGAATAGTAAAGAAATCATTTCTGTTCAGTGATAAAATCTAAATGAAAACAATTTCTGCAAAAATGTAAATGAACAAAACTCAGTGTCAGTTCCAGAAGAATGATGCTTGCATTACAGCTACCGCATTCCTCCATGCACAATTTAGTGTTAGGGAGGAATGGAGAAGATAAACTATCTCTGTCCAGTGTGGGAGGACACAAAAAGACAACATGAACCCAAATGGTCAAATCCATCAACCAGTTAAATAGGGAATACATTTTAAAACATTCCGAGTAGAACATAGTGTTACTACATGTACGAAGAGAAGAAAGAGTAAATACAATCCAGTGTGAAACACAATTCTGTTAAGGCCTTCAAGTCAAAAAGCAGACACCAAATACTCACCACCAAACACAAATACTCACCACCAAACACCAATACTCACCACCAAACACCAACACCAATACTCACCACCAAACACCAATACTCACCACCAAACACTAATACTCACCACCAAACACCAATACTCACCACCAAACACCAATACTCACCACTAAACACCAATACTCACCACTGGACACCAATACTCACCACTAAACACCAATACTCACCACTAAACACCAATACTCACCACCAAACACCAATACTCACCACCAAACACTAATACTCACCACCAAACACAAATACTCACCACCAAACACTAATATTCACCACCAAACACTAATACTCACCACCAAACACAAATACTCACCACTAAACACTAATATTCACCACCAAACACCAATACTCACCACCAAACACCAATACTCACCACCAAACACCAATACTCACCACCAAATACTAATACTCACCACCAAACACCAATACTCACCACCAAACACCAATACTCACCACTGGACACCAATACTCACCACTGGACACCAATACTCAACACTAAACACCAATACTCACCACTAAACACCAATACTCACCACTAAACACTAATACTCACCACTAAACACTAATACTCACTACTAAACACCAATACTCACCACTAAACACTAATACTCACTACTAAACACTAATACTCACCACTAAACACTAATACTCACCACTAAACACTAATACTCACCACTAAACACCAATACTCACCACTAAACACTAATACTCACCACTAAACATCAATACTCACCACTAAACACCAATACTCACCACTAAACACCAATACTCAACACTAAACACCAATACTCACCACTAAACACCAATACTCACCACTAAACACCAATACTCACCACTAAACACTAATACTCACTACTAAACACCAATACTCAACACTAAACACTAATACTCACCACTAAACACCAATACTCACCACTAAACACCAATACTCACCACTAAACACTAATACTCACCACTAAACACGAATACTCACCACTAAACACCAATACTCACCACCAAACACCAATACTCACCACTAAACACCAATACTCACCACCAAACACTAATACTCACCACTAAACACTAATACTCACTACTAAACACCAATACTCAACACTAAACACTAATACTCACCACTAAACACCAATACTCACCACCAAACACTAATACTCACCACTAAACACCAATACTCACCACTAAACACCAATATTCACCACTAAACACTAATACTCACCACTAAACACCAATACTCACCACTAAACACTAATACTCACCACCAAACACCAATACTCACCACTAAACACCAATACTCACCACTAAACACCAATACTCACCACTAAACACTAATACTCACCACTAAACACTAATACTCACCACCAAACACCAATACTCAACACTAAACACTAATACTCACCACTAAACACCAATACTCACCACTAAACACCAATACTCAACACTAAACACTAATACTCAACACTAAACACTAATACTCACCACTAAACACCAATACTCACCACTAAACACCAATACTCAACACTAAACACCAATACTCACCACTAAACACCAATACTCACCACTAAACACCAATACTTACCATGAAACACCAATACTCACCACTAAACACCAATACTTACCATGAAACACCAGTATTTACCAGCAGTCACCAACATTCACTCTCAGGCAACATACTCACCATCAAACACCAACACAACCCCTTAACCAGCCTCCATCAGACATAACTCACTCTGATGTTCTGCTAAATGAACTGAAAGTCAAAGGAACGGCGACGTGAACAGTGAGAACGTTCTCCCAGGTTGTTCACGTGACGTTTGGAGTGTGAAGGTGAAGTGTTTGTTCTGCACCACATTCCTTTCAGCTCACTTTTTTACCATTGGAATGCAGAGAGCTTCACGTCTGTGTAACATCACTGGGAAAACATCTGACATGAACGTGACAGGAGGCTTAACGTGGCGAGCGGCTCATAAACACCGTAATCTTCTCGTCCTGTCAGTAAAGACAGTCAGCACCATTATGATTAATATCTGTTTGACTGGTCAGCGCTGACACTAACCTGGTAACTAGGTAACTAGTTAACGCATCACGTCAGTGGGATTATTTTTGTTTCACCACAAACCCAGTGACTTTATAATGCTGGAATTTCGCTCAGACTTCCTGTGTGTGTGTCACAGCATTCACACGATCCAACCGGAGGTCATTTCCTCTCTGGAAATGCAGGTGTATAATCTTCAACCCTGAACGTCAAAACATCTGCTTCAATACACTATACGGCCGAAAGTTTGCACACCCCATGACCGTCGCACACATACGTGCTTGTTGAACGTCTCGTTCCAGATTCCGTTTGCTGTTCTAATGAGCTCCGATCTTCTCATCTGGAAGGTTTTCCACTAGATGTTGGATCGTGGCTGTGTGGATTCGTGTACAAGTGAGATCAGACTCTGAGGAAACGGATGGAGAGATGTATGTAATGATGTATAGAGAGACGGATGAGGATCGGAGTCAGATAAAGAAGATTCGTATTTAATAGGAATCTCGCATCAGCAGTGACAGGAGTGCAGTATTTTTGTCCTGAGAGTCACAGAGGGCTGATTTCCTGTCCTTGGATCCAGGATATCCGCCATCAGAGGGCGCCGAGCCGTCACCTTTATTTTAACACACATCGGTAAGGAAAAGGAAATGTCTGCAATAGTCTGTAATAAATCCCCGAAATAACTTGTCAAATTTATGAAAACGTTTTTTATTTCTTTTTTTTTTTTTTTCAGTCATAGGTATAATTATTATTATATCAATTATGACACACAAAATCACACAGGTGTTTAAGACAGGTCTGATGGTTTTTTCTTCTTTTTCTGTTTCTTTCTTTCTTTCTTTCTTTTTTTTTACCTTTTACAATAAAATCATAAATCATAAAGAGTAAAAGAGACGAGTGGAGAGAAAGAAACCAACCGGTCTTCTGGAAATCTGCAAGAGAAACATCATCGTTTAAAACATCGTTAAGAAGAACGATCGCGATCGTCGTCGGCGTCGTCGTCAACGCGCGGCACGACGTCTCGTATCGCTTTGTTTCGTGGAACGGGGAGGGGGGGGGGTAAAAAGGTAAAAACAAACTCTTGAATCTGATACAGTACAAAGACATTCAGGTTGTACAGACTTTGTTCTAAGCACCAAGCTGTGAGATTAATATCGTTAATATTCATATGTAATTCTCTAGATCATATACACGCCGAGGGACGCCGAGCCAAGGGGGATCAAGCACCATCACGAATTAAACGTCCTCCGTCTCAGCTTCAGCACCACCTCAGAAATCAGCACGATTAACCCCTTCAGACCCTCGTCGCCATGACGACCCGATCAAACCCAGAAACTCCCAACTGACGATGTGCCTATAAATGGTTCTGAAAGGGTTAATTCTTGAAAATTTACAAAATATCTGGACTTCCCTCGTAAAGAGGAGCACCACGTATGTCTTAATAAATACACTCGGAGAAGTCGAATAAATAAAATCACACACACACACAAAAAATAATGAACACAAATTCAATTCTTCAAAAATAAATCGCAGAAAAAAAAAACAAAAAAACAAAAAACCCAACAGGAATCATCGATATTATTTAAAAATAAAAAAAAATCAATAATACTAAAAAAAAAAAAGATCACTAAACACTCACAAGGTTTTCTGGACAAATGCAAATAAGATTTGAACCCGTATTGTTGTTGTTTGTTTTTTTTGTTTTTAATATTTGTGAAAATTGTTAATGCTCTGAGAAAAAAAATGCAATATTGTTGTAAAAATGATTCATATTGCATTAATGTTTTCTATTTTTTTTGTTTTTTTTTTTGTTATTTTTTGCCTTTTTAAAATCTGTCACAAGGCCAAAATGGTGTTAAAGTTTTTTTTTCCTTTTTTTTGAAAACCTTTTAAAAAAAAAAAATGAAAGTAAAAATAATAGCACCCAGATCAGTATGCAAACAGCATTTAGAAAGTTTAGCGTTGTAGTAAATGTGTTCACGTCAATATGATTGTAGCAACAACCTCTCGTAATGCCTGTGTGTGTGTGTGTGTGTGTGTGTGTGTGTGTGTGTGTAGCTCCTTCCCCTGCTGTTATATTGTGTCGTATAAAAGCACCAGAGACGCTGAATAAATAAACTGAGACATTTGCATAAATGTAAACTACAATAGTACCTGAATGAGTTCACACGTTTCGGCGATTGTGAACGGTCACAGCAGTTTGTTTTGCTTTGTGTGAGAGAGAGAGAGTGAGAGAGAGAGAGTGAATGAGAGAGAGAGAGAGAGAGAGAGAGAGAGAGAGAGAGAGAGAGTGAGTGTGTGTGTGTGTGTGTGTGTGAATGAGCTTCATTTATTTAAAAAAAAAAAAAAAATCGAACACAGTTCCTATGACTTGCTCAGGTCCAGTGTACCGGTGTGTCTGTACGTGGCAGGTCTCCGGCCGGTCTCTAACCTCAGAGCGCATTATAATGCATCGTAACAGCGTCGTAACAGCATCGTGACTCCAGTAGCTGGTGAAGGGGGAAGACGAGCGAGTCGGTGAAGCACCTGCTGATGTGGTTCTGTAAACAGTGTCGAGTAAACAGCTTGTGGATCGGAGAGTCCGCAGTAGTGGTTTGGAGTAAAAAAAAAAAATAACAACAATAAAATTAATGCTAAAAAATAAAGCAGAGAACTGAACGTTGGCACCGCTGCTGAC
>NC_062537.1:914672-917172 GCF_022655615.1 Tachysurus fulvidraco
CTTAACCCGGACTGAGAAAGAGGGAATAAAAAGGATAGAGAAAGAAACATAATTGAAGCTATTCCACCTACTGTCTCAATTAAAGTGACAGGCAGCTAACAGCTTAATGTGCTGCTCCAGCTAACGGAGCTAGCATCGCAAAGCTTTTAGTCAGCTAAAGCTGATATAATAACAATAGTTTTTTTTTGTATTACATAAGAATGCAATCCAGGCAAAAGGTCTAAAGCTAAACATTCTACCCTGTTTTACAAAGGTTATTAAAGTTCAACTTTGGTATTGGAATTCATTTAAACATCCGTGTTAGCGATGCTGTCACACCTTTAAGATGCTTTTACACCTAAAGTTATTACACCGGCTGAAGGTACGCGACCGAACATGTACCGACACTCACCTGCAGGCTCTAATGATCTCTGCTGCACTGTTGTTGATGCTAATTTCTTCCAGCGGGATTCTCTTCTGCTCAAAATCTGAGGCGACGAACGTTTGCCTCCCAGCGATCTTGAGTTTCACCAGCTGAATCTTGAGCTCCTTCAGCGGCACGGAGGACAAAACCCGAACAGCCGGAGCTGTACCGGATCCACTTCTGCTGGTGGTTGATTTCGTCCATCCTGCGTCTCCGTCCTTGTTTTCCTGTTTAACTTTGGCTCTCTCCTTATTCCCTTTTCTTTGCTTCTTCTCGGTCTCGGTTAGTTTCCTCTCCGTTACCTCTTGTTTGTTGTGGACCTTGGCGAGCTGCTTCGAGGGTTCACCATTAGATGAGCAATGTTGTTTTTCACTTTTGGTGTTTCTGCTCTGCTTTTTTTTACGCCGCACGTTTTCCTCTCTGACGCTCGTCTCTTCCGTCGTACCGTTGCCTCCGGCTTTTGTTTTTTGATTCTTCTCCTGCTCTCTCTTTCTGTCCCTACTTTGCCCTTGCTTCTTCTTCTCCAGCTTGGTTTTAGTTTTTTCCTTTCCAGGGAGGGTACTGGTGCTCTGGTTCAGTAGCATCTCACAGCTGTGTACCAGTTTAGCCTGCAGGGTAGCGGGTGACATGGTGGGTGGCAACACCTTGGCCTCGTTCTCCTTCACCAGAGAGGTACAGCTTTGTTCTTTTATAGCTTTGTCATCACCGTCGTTCTGAACAATGCTGTCCTCTTTTTCCTCTTTATTTGCCTGCATGTTTTCATCAGGCTTTAGATGATTTGAGGTAGATATGGAAGGGGAAAGGCTGGTCAAGGGCATGGCGAGTGGAGACACGGCTCTTGGGGATGTAGAAGATGGACTGTGCTGTTCTGGAGAGTGTATCTCTGGTCCCAGTGAAAGAGAGGACGCGTATTTGACCCCGGTCACCGTGTTAGGAGGGGGCCGACAAAAGGGGCCACCTCTGTAGGTGTACTTATGGCTGTTTGAGGCCAAGGTACAGTCAGTGTCATGCAGATGCGGTCCCTGAGAGGTTGTTGTGCTACTGTCCTGCTGCTCTGCCATGGGTTCTGTGTCTTCTTCTTCCTCCACATCATTCAAAGGCTCAGCAAAGCCATACAGTTTGGCCAGGTCGCTGTGGCAGTAGTCCACACCAGAGGGTTGACCTGGATCTTTCCAGATTTCCTCTGGGTCTCGGATTGGAGATGAATGAGTTGGGCTTGGCTGGAGGACTGGTCTCCTGATCACGCCTGCTATGTTGGCTCCTGCTTCATCCTCCTCTTCCTCGCTGAGATCTGAAACAGGAGAGCCTTGCCAGCTCAGTACTGGGGGACTAGCTGAGGGATCCAGTCGCAGATGGTCCTCCATAGAATTACTGTGGGCAGGTAGAAGATCTGGAGCGTGTTGGTTCTTCTCCTCAGCTTGAGGAACTTTTTCCTCGAAACAATTGGAGTAATCTAACACTGGCAACTCCTGCTCACTGCTAGCAGTGGGTTCAGATGTAATGTCCACCTGGTCAAGCTGTTTGTTTTGAGACCTAAAACTGCTGGTGTTTGTAGGTGTAGGCTCACAGGATGGAAAGCTGTTGTCACTTTCTGAGGTTACATTATCGGCATTGTCATTTGATTGGCTCTGAAGCGGATGGTTCTGATTCGTTAGAGGTGGGGTGGAGGGCAAAATGAACCCTGAGGTGTGTGAAGAGTCGGTGTCACAGTTCAACTCTTCCTCTTCTTCATGTTTTGTGTATTTGGGAACACACAGTGACGTTTCCGAAAAAGCTGCCACTGGCTGATCCTCAGGGACGTCGGAGTCTTTGCTTTGACTCGGTGAATCGCAAGAAGGAGTGTTGGAAGATATTTCTCTTCTTAAATGGTCCTTCTCCCCTTGCTTTCTCTCTGCTTTCCTCGCTCTTTTCCTCTCGTCTTTAGTTTTCCTCTCAGACTGTCCCCCTAACTCGCCTTTTCTATGGCTTCCTTTCCTTTCCCGGTGGCTTCTTTTCTCTTGCCTCTCTTTTTTCTTTTTCTTTGCCTCAAGTTTTCGTAATATCCTTGCCTTTCGTTCGTCCGCCCCCTCCTTTCCTTTCCTCTCTTGTCTTTTCTCT
>NC_062537.1:922172-932172 GCF_022655615.1 Tachysurus fulvidraco
AGCAACATCCAGGCAACAAAAACACACACACACACACACGTACGTACGTAGTAGCAGCATTTTGGGATGTATTATTTAACTTTAAGAAAATCTATTAAGCTTTAGTAGAGTCAAATAATCCTCACAAGTCGTCACTCGACTCAGACTACTAACCTAGCTACAGTTTTCAATGCACTTAAAGTATTTCAGACAGAACGATCGTGTGGAAAATAAGGTAAGTCGTTGCTAAGCCTCCGACTGTCAGGGTCGGCGACATGTGATGAGAAACAGACTCAGTTATGATACGGATCTTTGCTGGATCCGTATTAGCGTCAACGAAACGTGTGGCTCAGACGCTCAGAACTTCTAAAGACTGGTTCGTACGTGCATTTAACAGGAGTGTGTCCTACAGGGGGCGCCGTAGCAGGAACCACACCACAGTTAGAAGATAGCTTGGACGTAACGGGGCATTATATATACAGAGAGAGGGAATTCTCACTGAAATCATTGCTGGTGTTTTAACTCGTTTGTCAGATCCACAATTCCTCCAATCACAGACTGACTGATGCTTTAATTTGTAAACTATTATTATTATTGTTGTTGTTGTTGTTGTTGTTGTTGTTGTTGTTGTTACCACATCTGAGGTAAATGTTGACATTCTGAATATTTCTCTCACATTTCCGGTGTCTGTGTGTCTTCTCCATGTCTGTATAAAACACACAGCTGCAGCCAATAGCTAGCTTCTCTTTGGCGTCTGTCACCCTGTTGCTAGGCAACAACGTTCACACAACTTTATCCACTTCACTGTATTGTGTTCACCTTCGCACATTAAAATTAAAAATTCTACTAAAATCTATTAGTGATAATTTAGATATATAGTTGATTTAATTCCAATGTGTGTGTGTGTGTGTGTGTGTGTGTGTGTGTGTGTGAGAGAGAGAGAGAGTGTGTGTGTACTATTCTTTAATACATATTGTGAAATTAATGTACTGAATTATATATCATTTATCAATTTAATTCACACACACACACACACACACACTCACACACACACACACACACACACACACACACACACACACACACACACACACACACACACACACACACACACACACACACACACACACACACAGGAGTTAAATCAACAACTGTGAGGGCTGGGATCATGATAAGCGGATGTAATAAGCTCACTTCCTGCATTCACTATAACAGTGCTATCATATTACACACTTACACACACACACACACACACACACACACACACACACACACACACACACACACACACAGCTTCTTTGTATTGTTATATTGTTGCATGTGATGAATACACACAGGGAGAAAACCTGCACACACACACACACACACACACACACACACACACACACACACACACACACACACACATACATACATACACACAAACAAACACACACACACACACACACACACACACACACACACACACACACACACACACACAGCTTCTTTGAATTGTTATATTGTTGCATGTGCTGAATACACACAGGGAGAAAACCTGCACACACACACACACACACACACACACACACACACACACACACACACACACACACACACACACACACAATCGCTTCCGGACGCCTGCAGATAACGGCAGTCCCTTTAAACATCCGACACACACACACACACACACACACACACACACACACACACACACACACACACACACACACGGGCAGCACTTACTCTGACAGACAGAAGGTGTCACACAGATGACTGCAGTTCCTTCATTCTTTCTTTCTTTCCTTTCTTCCTGCACACTAGTCCCCCTCTCCCCCTCCCCTCACTCTCTCTTTCTGTCTCACTCACTTGCTGTCTGTCTCTCACACGCACTCACACACACTGTCTCTCGCTTCCACCCTGTTTGTTCCCCCTCCAGCAGACAGACAAAGAAAGGAAGGGGATGGCTGGGAAAGAGAAAGCAAAAAAAAAAACCCTACGACAGAGAGAAAGAGAGAGAGGCTGTGGGGAAGAAGGAATCTCCGCCCCTTTTCAACAGCCAATCAGCTTGCAGCTCTTTTGGCTCCTCCTTCTCTGTCACCTCTCTTTCTGTCTCTCTCTCTCTCTCTCTCTCTCTCTCTCTCTGTCTTTTTTCTGTATCTGTCTATTAGTCTGTCTCTTTCTGCATATGTCTCCAGCTCTGTTGCTTTCTCTCTGACTAACCCTTGCTGTCTCTCTATCACTCTATCTTCTTCTCTCTCCTTTCTTTTCCTCTCCATAATTCTGTTTCTATATTTCTTTGTCTTTCTGCCTGTTTCTCTCTTTCTATCTCTATATGCATTTTCAGAACCCCCCTCCCTCTCTCTCTCTCTCTCTCTCTCTCTCTCTCTCTCTCTCTCTCTCTCTCTCTCTCTCTCTCTCTCTCTCTCTCTCTTTCACACCTTTAGTGTACAGTATGTGTTTCCTAGGAAACCAGCAATACACTCCACTCTCCTCACACTCGATCGGTCTGGCAGGATAACTTTACCTGACACACACACACACACACACACACACACACACACACACACACACACACACACACACACACACACACACACACACTTCAGGTATGCAAAGCAAAAATGTATACAGATTCACACACACACACACACATGCATGCACACACGCACACGCACCCTAACATTTCTGCTCACTGAAGCTCTGCAGCAGGAGGAGACACTGCAGCACTGTACATGTGATGGATGAAGTTTTAAGTTCACTCCGTCAGCACACACACACACACACACACACGCACACACACACACGAGCACATATGCTCTCTCCACAGACATAAATCATTGAATTCTCCAGTCACACTGTAATATGGTGTGTGTGTGTGTGTGTGTGTGTGTGTGTGTGTGTGTGTGTGTGTGTGTGTGTGTGTGTGTTTGAACACTTATCCATGCAGAATTTGGTGGCGCCATATGACACTTTATAAACAGAACTCAATCACTGCTCACTGATACACACTAAGTTGCCAGTTTAAAAGTCTAATCCCACTCCTCCCCCAAACAAGTGGGCGTGGCATCAAAGCCTCAGAAGCTTTTGTACAATTTTCCGCCCACAAGCTTCAGAATACTGAGGCACGTTTCATGCATCTGTGTGTGGAGTCTCTGACCGACCTTTGACCTGTTCTTGGTATCAGACGTCTGTGTTAAAGCTCATTATGCTGATGGAGAGTGATTATTAACAGCCCGAGCTTTAATGGGAGTTCATTTTTGCCCACCCGCAGTGTGTAGTAACACAACTCAGTCCTGTTGGTAACACAGTGTGTAGTAACACAACTCAGTGCTGTTAGTAACACAGTGTGTAGTAACACAACTCAGTGCTGTTAGTAACACAGTGTGTAGTAACACAACTCAGTCCTGTTGGTAACACAGTGTGTAGTAACACAACTCAGTCCTGTTAGTAACACGGTGTGTAGTAACACAACTCAGTGCTGTTAGTAACACGGTGTGTAGTAACACAACTCAGTCCTGTTAGTAACACGGTGTGTAGTAACACAACTCAGTGCTGTTAGTAACACGGTGTGTAGTAACACAACTCAGTGCTGTTAGTAACACGGTGTGTAGTAACACAACTCAGTCCTGTTAGTAACACAGTGTGTAGTAACACAACTCAGTGCTGTTAGTAACACAGTGTGTAGTAACACAACTCAGTGCTGTTAGTAACACAGTGTGTAGTAACACAACTCAGTCCTGTTAGTAACACAGTGTGTAGTAACACAACTCAGTCCTGTTGGTAACACAGTGTGTAGTAACACAACTCAGTCCTGTTAGTAACACAGTGTGTAGTAACACAACTCAGTGCTGTTAGTAACACGGTGTGTAGTAACACAACTCAGTGCTGTTAGTAACACGGTGTGTAGTAACACAACTCAGTGCTGTTAGTAACACAGTGTGTAGTAACACAACTCAGTCCTGTTAGTAACACGGTGTGTAGTAACACAACTCAGTGCTGTTGGTAACACAGTGTGTAGTAACACAACTCAGTGCTGTTAGTAACACGGTGTGTAGTAACACAAATCAGTGCTGTTAGTAACACAGTGTGTAGTAACACAACTCAGTGCTGTTGGTAACACAGTGTGTAGTAACACAACTCAGTGCTGTTAGTAACACAGTGTGTAGTAACACAACTCAGTGCTGTTAGTAACACGGTGTGTAGTAACACAACTCAGTGCTGTTGGTAACACAGTGTGTAGTAACACAAATCAGTGCTGTTAGTAACACAGTGTGTAGTAACACAACTCAGTGCTGTTAGTAACACAGTGTGTAGTAACACAACTCAGTGCTGTTAGTAACACAGTGTGTAGTAACACAACTCAGTGCTGTTGGTAACACAGTGTGTAGTAACACAAATCAGTGCTGTTGGTAACACAGTGTGTAGTAACACAACTCAGTCCTGTTACTCATCAAACCTGCTCAACTTGTCACTGTGGGTGAACCGAGAGAGGCAGGAGGCCAGGTGTCAGGAGATCTTTTCAGAGGTTGTAGTGTGCTCTCAAATCATCAACACCAATGCAGTATGTCACAGTGTGTGTGTGTCGGTGTGTGTGTGTGTGTGTGTGTGTGTCGGTGTCGGTGTGTGTGTCGGTGTGTGTATTTCACGTCTAGTTTAAATAAAGATTTGAAATAATTTAATTAAGTTGAGTAAATTGTGATATGAAAGATCAACCAGCATCTGAACTCTATTACAGAACTCTCATAAAGGGAGTGGCCTAATATTCTAATGAGCACACCGCATTCACAGCCCTGTGTCTGAGACTCCGCCCACAACACTACAGTACAGTAGCTACGCTCGCTAGGTCAATTTTCACTAGCCCATTGATCACCCAAATTAAGGCTTAAACATTACCTTTAACGTGGGTCTACAACATCAACATCAACACAACTACGTTACATCAGTTACAACACAATAACACAACAACATTACAACACAATAACACAACAACATACTACATACTAACAATGTTACAGTGCAACAACATTAATGTTAAATGCTAAAAACATTGCAAGGTACACTTTAACAAAGTCATACAACACATCTTAATAAGACAATAACACAACCATTTTAGACAACACAACAATCCTAACAATGTTGGAACACAAATAACATTTAAAAAAAAAAAGCAATATTCCGTACTAACATTGTTAGAACAGTCAACACAACGATGTTACACACGTTAAAATGGAACAATCTAACACAACAATGTTACAACAGCACAGCAACTTGTTTCATTCCACAACATCATACACTGTTTCATTCCACAACATCATACACTGTTTCATTACACAACATCATACACTGTTTCATTACACAACATCATACACTGTTTCATTACACAACATCATACACTGTTTCATTACACAACATCATACACTGTTTCATTCCACAACATCATACACTGTTTCATTCCACAACATCATACACTGTTTCATTCCATAACAGTCCCACAACGTAACGTTACAGCAGACAACAAAACAAAAACCTGACAAAGCAACTAATCCCCACAACACAAGTGAGAAGAAGACGGTGAGTAATATTATGGAACAGCGAGGGTGTGTGTGATTGGTCCAGACTCTGGATCGTTAATTACACTCCTGAAGGCACATGTCCAAATGTTTCATCCTGTAGTGATGCATCATGGGATATCAAGGTCTGGATTCTGATTGATGGATTTGCAGTGAAACCGTGTGTGTGTGTGTGTGTGTGTGTGTGTGTGTGTGTGTGTGTGTGTGTGTGTGGGTTAAAGAGCTTTTGCACAACGACGTGTTAGTGGCTTGTAGCTCAGCATGGTGATTAACCAGTGAATGTAGGTCAGTGTGTAGCTAGCAGCTTAATGCACACATTCACACACTCTGGAACACAATGTAAAAGCCTGTACTAGACAAGGACACACACACACACACACACACACACACACACACACACACACACACACACACACACACACACAGATAAAGGAAATGTAAAACACATGAAAAGCAAATAATATCACCAAGTGTTAAGTTGCAGATGTGTGTTTCATGCACAGTTCTGTCAAATAATATAGATGTCAGCTGCATTGTAATGCAACACACACACACACACACACACACACACACACACACACACACACACACACAGAGCACACACAGACTTACACACACACACACACACAAAGATAATTTACAATGAATTTATGCTTGTGAATGCATGAGAGCCCACACAGACATACACACACACATACATACACACACACACACACACACACACACACACACACACACACACACACACACACACACACACACACACACACACACTCATGCTGGAGGTGTCTTCATATTACAGATCCACAGAAATAGACATCAGCAGTTCCCCACCTCCTCGTTCTCTCTCTCTCTCTCTCTTTTTTTTTTTTAAAATACCTCGTAGTCCTTTCCTCTTCTCCTCTTCCGTTCCACTGATCCTTTGCTCCCTGAACCTGGACCTGTCTACTCTTCCTCTCCTCCACCTCTTCCTCTTCCTCCCTCCTTCTTAGCTTGTCTCTTCTTGGT
The DNA here is from genome assembly GCF_022655615.1 of Tachysurus fulvidraco. Taxonomy (NCBI): domain Eukaryota; kingdom Metazoa; phylum Chordata; class Actinopteri; order Siluriformes; family Bagridae; genus Tachysurus; species Tachysurus fulvidraco. Next base: position 928,715 of record NC_062537.1, read on the forward strand.
GATGCTCAGACGTTTGCAGCAGAGCCATGCACGTGCACACGGCTCACCTGTCAGTCAAAACCCTGCAGCCAATCCCCTGAGCGCTGCTCTCTGCCACTCAGAGCGGCACATCCAATCAGGATCGAGTGGGCGTGTACTTCAGTGTGTATGTGTATGTGAGTGTGTATGCAGTGTGTGTATGTGTTTTGGAACAAGGCCAACAGACTGCAAGCTATTTTTAGTCCTCCACAGTTGACTCCATTTTCTAGCTGACAGAAACAGTGGTGTCTTTGGAAACTGGTGTCTACTTTAACACTCCAAAAGTGTGTGTGTGTGTGTGTGTGTGTGTGTGTGTGTAAACTAGAATGATTATGTTCACAATGTTCACAATGTTCACACCAGTCGTGTCTTTTCCACAGGCTTCACTTCACACCACCACATGCGGCTCGGTTTAGAGGCTAAACAAAGTGAAAGGAAACTTGCTGACTCAGGCTGTAATTTAAAGTGTAACACCTTTAATGTGTGAGGCAGCTGATACTGAGGAGTAACACAAAGCATAAACACTGTGATGTGTTTGTCATTACATCGACACTGTGAGGTGTTTGTCACGGTGATGTGTTTGTCATTACTGTCAGCGATGCGGGGATGAAAAACAGACCCAAATGCAGGATAGCTAAAATAAACTGGATTTATTAACTAAAAACACAAAACAGGGACAAAGACACGACAAGAGACGAGACCAAAGACGACTAGGATTCCGGCTAAACCCGGCACGGCTAAATAGACATGACGATTAAGCACATAAGGAACGGGTGTGCAGAGGCGGGGAGGAAGAGACAAGTGCGGGGCAGACTCGTGAACACCGAAATAAACAACCCCACATGGTCAAAGTCTATCCTGGATCCTGACAATTACATCAACACTACGTTGCGTTTGTCATTACATCAACACTGTGATGCGTTTGTCATTACATCAACACTGTGAGGTGTTTGTCATTACATCAACACTGTGAGGTGTGTCATTACATCAACACTGTGAGGTGTTTGTCATTACATCAACACTGTGAGGTGTGTCATTACATCAACACTGTGATGCGTTTGTCATTACATCAACACTGTGAGGTGTTTGTCATTACATCAACACTGTGAGGTCTTTGTCATTACATCAACACTGTGAGGTCTTTGTCATTACATCAACACTGTGAGGTCTTTGTCATTACGTCAACACTGTGTTGCGTTTGTCATTACATCAACACTGTGAGGTCTTTGTCATTACATCAACATTGTGAGGTGTTTGTCATTACATCAACATTGTGAGGTGTTTGTCACTGAGAGTTGTTTGTCCCTCAGACCTTCTCAGAGCTTTACCTCACCTGTCTCACCTGTACAACACAACAAAAGGGGCGGGGCTTATGGATGATAAACGCTAAACTCCATCAACTGTACACTAAAATAAAACATGATCTGTCAGCAAACACTGCAGGATCTTTCTCAGAAATGTGAAGCTTAGCATTCAACTGAAACCAAACTCACGTGTTAAACTACTGTGTGTTCCACTGTCTGCCACTAGGGGCCACCACTGTGCGAAGAATTTCTCGAAAAATTACAGCGCAAAAACACCACAATGCTGCAGGCGCTGTCTGAGTCTGAGTCCGAGTCTGAGTCCGAGTCTGAGTCCGAGTTCGTTCAGTTGAATCAGGTTTCTCAGTCAAAGAATTAAGTTGCTCAGTAAAAAAATTTTCCAATCAAAACTCACACTAATTTTACAGTCAAAATAAAGTTTAATTTCCGCTTTTTCATTCAAATCAGGATCAGATCAGCAGAATCCGAGTAAATCAGATGAATATGATTCTATACAAATCAGTCTCGAGTCACTTTCTCTGTTGAATCAAAACGATTTTCTTACCTGTTAGCTACATTAGCATCACAAACCTCACACACAAAACATGCAAATGACATTGTGGGGGTTTCAGATTGATGCTGAACTGTAAGTTATACACTGTTAGGAGATTTGAGATGCATCAGTAACTTTACATTATGTATGTGTGTGATTTTCAGATAAACACACACAAACACACACACACACACACACACACACACACACACACACACACACACACACACACACACACACACAGTGTGAAGGGTCCTTTTATTTATCATAATCAGAAACATGACCTCGTCTCCGCCACTGTTTCATCATCCGTCTAGAACCACAGCAGGAAGATCACACTCAGACAGTGGATACCTCATTGTGTGTGAGTGAGTGTGTGTGTGTGTGAGAGAGAGAGATTCCAGGCTGCACACTGCCCATAGCAACTGCACCAGTGCTGCCCTTCCCCTATTGGACGAGCCTGATATGTCTATGACAGGATTTCAGCCAATCAGGGCACTTGGAATGCTAAGCTGGGGGGGTTCTATGATCACCATGGTAACAGGACGACACACTCAAGTCAGTCAAACATGGAGTCTGCACACACACACACACACACTCTCTCTCTCTCTCTCTCTCTCTCTCTCTCACACACACACACACACACACACACACACAAAGAGCTGCAACAAACTAAAAGATAAATGTGTGTTTTCGTGTGTGTCAGCGATATAAAAATACAGTATACAAAGTGTGTTTATGAGATTGTGTTTGTAAAACACACAATTGCTTTGTATTTGTGTGTGTGTCTGCAGTAAACAAAACAAATGTGTTTCAGATTGTGTCTGTAAAATACATAAACGTGTGTGTTTGTGTGTGTGTGTGTGTGTGTGTCAGCAGCACAAACATGCAGTGTGTTTATCAGATTGTGTTGCTCTGTAATATGAACAAATAGTGTGTGTGTGTGTGTGTGTGTGTGTGTGTGTGTGTGTGTGTGTGTATGTGTGTGTTCTGTTTTAGAAGAGTGACTGTCTGTGATGAACTGTAGACACTAAATTTGTTCCTGTGTGTGTGTGTGTGTGTGTGTGTGTGTGTGTGTGTGTGTGTGTGTGTGTGTGTGTGTGTGTGTTCATTAGTTCTTAGAACATTTAATTTATTGAGATATTTTATTAATTTATTTTATTTTCTTTCAACAGATATTTGCTCAAAAAGCAAAACTCTGCCACTAAAATAAAAGATTTAAACTTAGTCTTTTATTATACTGATATTTGTTCCCACTTCCCCTGAGTGTGTTTAATTCAAACCTGAGTGTAATCACATGACTGATTCACGCTAATCCCCGCCCCTCATTAGTGTTGATTGGGTCAGTTGGCTGTCTATCATTACCAGGCTTCCTGCAAGGTGTTTATCAGTAACACACTGCCATCTAGTGGTCAAACACAAATACTGTCGAGTGCGAACGTGTTTTCTGCACGAGCGTGATGACGTCAGCAGAACGTAAGCTTTTTTTTAATCGTATAAACTGACATGGAGAACACACGATATCACACGTGACAGCCCACATTTATTTTTCTAATCAGTTTCTTGTCCAGTGTCGATCCTACTAG
>NC_062537.1:937172-940443 GCF_022655615.1 Tachysurus fulvidraco
CTGAGTCGTTAGCCTACTGAGTCGTTAGCCTACTGAGTCGTTTGCCCACTGAGTCGTTAGCCTACTGAGTCATTAGCCCACTGAGTCATTAGCCTACTGAGTCGTTAGCCTACTGAGTCGTTTGCCCACTGAGTCATTAGCCTACTGAGTCGTTAGCCTACTGAGTCGTTAGCCTACTGAGTCGTTTGCCCACTGAGTCATTAGCCTACTGAGTCGTTAGCCTACTGAGTCATTAGCCCACTGAGTTGTTAGCCTACTGAGTCATTAGCCCACTGAGTCGTTAGCCTACTGAGTCGTTTGCCTACTGAGTCGTTAGCCCACTGAGTCGTTTGCCCACTGAGTCATTAGCCTACTGAGTCGTTTGCCCACTGAGTCATTAGCCTACTGAGTCGTTTGCCTACTGAGTCGTTAGCCTACTGAGTCGTTAGCCTACTGAGTCTTTTGCCTACTGAGTCGTTAGCTGTCTTTCATTTGTAGACTTAGACACTAATCTTAGTGTTTGTGTGTGTTCTCGTTGAGATCCTACTGTCTTGTTTTCAAGTTTCTACACACACACACACACACACACACACACACACACACACACACACACACACACACACACACACACACACACACACACACACACACACAACAGTAGGATTAAACTCCCACCCAGAGCGAGCGAGTGTAATGAGATGATGAGATGATGAACCTGGCTCACACTCCTGAGGAAACTCATGATCCCGCATTTCCACTTCAGCCAAATCGCTCCAATTCCCTCCCTACGTTCCTCCTCACACACTGCAGATGGGACGCTTGTTGTTGCCAACCAACGTTACACGATTTTCACGCAATCTGCAGCAAACAAACAGAAACCACGGTGCTGGACATCAAAGATCCTACGGCGCTGAATTCCAGCATGGATTTGGACACAGTCTGTGGATTTAGGTGGATATCAGACATGAGATTGTGACTGTATTATAAATGCTCTTCATCATCATCATCATCATCATCATCATCATCATCATCATCATCATCATCAGAACATTCATCTTCTACCGCTTATCCGAACTTCTCGGGTCACGGGGAGCCTGTGCCTATCTCAGGCGTCATCGGGCATCGAGGCAGGATACACCCTGGACGGAGTGCCAACCCATCACAGGGCACACACACACTCTCATTCACTCACACACACACACTACGGACAATTTTCCAGAGATGCCAATCAACCTACCATGCATGTCTTTGGACCGGGGGAGGAAGCCGGAGTACCCGGAGGAAACCCCCGAGGCACAGGGAGAACATGCAAACTCCACACACACAAGGCGGAGGCGGGAATCGAACCTCCAACCCTGGAGGTGTGAGGCGAACGTGCTAAACACTAAGCCCTCGTGCCCCCCCCCTTAGAATTAAGAACATTTCAGTGTTATTTCACAGTGATTTATATTAAATCTGTGACAGTGGAGACTCCTTCACTACATCATACACACATGTGAGCCGTAAGCATCCGTTACTACAGAAACAATAAGGTATCAGAGCGAGAGCATTAATATGACGCCGTGATGTCAGAGCAGACCGATCGATCGCCACCTGTCCACCAATCAGAGTCCAGAACTCAGCAGCAGCTCTGTGGTGCGTTTAAGAGAAAAATAGAAATCATTACCACATCATTTCTCGCACGCTGTTTTAAAGCGTAGCTTCTTTTCTTCAGAGCGAAACTTTTATTCATCAGTTTGATCTTTTTTGGCGTCTGGAAAAAGGATAAGTCACTTATTCCAGGCTCCGAATCAGGTGTTCATTGTTGCACAGATTTGCAAATTGCAGGCATTTCCGCTCCTCAGCTGCTCTCTGCTCAGAGAGGAAATCAGATGTTCACGTGTCGGAATTACAATCGGGAAAGATTATACAAGATTGTACAAGATTCTTCTCTCGCTGGGTTTTGAAAGGTGCAATTACGCCACAGAAAGAATCACACAGCCACCTGTGGAATTATTCTATTTTATAATCACACAGATTTCAGGGGTGCCAATACATATGCACATATGTACAGTACTGTAAATACCATATGATGCTCCTGGGTAATAAGTGACACTTCAAACCTTTCCAGATTTTATAGAAATATAAATTATGACTAAAAATTCCATCTTCGGTTTAATAACCTGACATTAAAGATGTTTCTGCTTTAAAAAATAAAAATTTCAAATAGGTCACATTCAGCCAAATAGAACAGATGGGCTAATTAATGCTCCGCTAACTAGCAGTCAGGGATGCTAACGTAGAAGTGTGTGTGTGTGTGTGTGTGTGTGTGTGTGTGTGTGTGTGGTGGAAAAGTGTTTTCTCCTTTTCAGACTGATTCTGAGCCTTGCTTCATATATGCATGCAAACACACAATCACACTCACACACACTCACACACACACACACACACACACACACACACACACACACACACACACACACACACACACACACACACACACACACACACACACACGCTTGTACTCTAGTGATCAGAGTGATTAGTGAGGAAACTAGGACGCAGCTGGAAGAGAACAAAATGAGAAAAGTGGTGGAACATCTCACATCTGCTCCTCTCCACAGAGATCTCTCTCTCTCTCTCTCTCTCTCTCTCTCTCTCTCTCTCTCTCTCTCTCTCTCTCTCTCTCTCTCTCTCCCCCCCTTCTCTATTTCTTTCTCGCCTTTCTTTTCTCTATCCGTCTGATGATTGCCTCTTCTCACAGGCTGATTGTGATTACACACACACACACACACACACACACACACACACACACACACACACACACACACACACACACACACACACACACACACTTCTTAGGTAGTAAAAATATCTTGAATAAAGACAAACTGCTCTGATGTTTCTCATGAACAGATTCAGAACCATTCTGTTGATCGTTTTTCATTTCCCACATTTATTATTAAAAAGAATAAAAATGATAAAATGTAAAAAACCTGAAATGAAGAAGAAACATTTCATTTGTTCTACTGTAACGTGTCCACATGCTAAATCACTGCTAGCTCTAAAATTATATTAAACATCTCTCTCTCTCTCTCTCTCTCTCTCTCTCTCTCTCTCTCTCTCTCTCTCTCTCTCTCTTTCAGCTGTATTTTTAATTTTCACTTTACTTGGCAGCGTCAGATGGAATAATTAATTTTTTTCTGCTGAACTTTTCCTCATTGTTCATGAGAAGGTCAAACTCCTGCCCCAGTGTGGTCCATCACTCGGTGTGGGACTCTCACGCTGTGGACATCATGGAGAGAGAGAGAGA
>NC_062537.1:945943-978443 GCF_022655615.1 Tachysurus fulvidraco
TGTCGGACTTACAGTCGTGTTTCCTGTGTGTGGATCTGACACGTGCTCTTGTCTGATCTGTTCACGATCACGCTTCTGTGTTCCAGCACAATAAGCGTCAGTAATATATCAGCAACACCAGCAGAACTTCTGCCCTTTTCTCAGTGCAGCTGAGCTCCAGGGTGGTGATGAAGGTGGTGATGAAGCCTCACGCTGTGATGGTGCTCGTGTTCATTTATTTCCTTCTTTGCTGCCGCACCGACGGATCATCTTGCGAACGTGACACTCTATTAGTTTGCTTCTCTCTGGTTTGAACGACACGTACAAACGACACGTACAAACGAATCGATTCGAATCGAGTGTTCGAAAACGAATCGTTTCCCTTTTGCTCCAAGATGGAGGACATCTCTGTATTCCACTTCTACCACACTTGCCCTTTACCTAACGAAAACATCTCAGCATTTACGAGTGCTCGGAATTAGCATGCAAAGCGGAGTTGTTAGCTCTGTGTGTGTGTGTGTGTGTGTGTGTGTGTGTGTGTGTGTGAGATGGGACATGAGTTGACCTTTTCAGGAACCAAAGAACATCTTGCTGAGCTTGTGCTCGAGCTTCTTCATCTCGGTTCCTTCACTCTGTGCTTTTGGTTTTCTATTAAAATCATTTTCCTGAGCACAAACAAGGAAGCTGGAAATTCCGTCCCAATATTCAGACACGTGACACGCTTACGTGATGACCGCTCGGACCTCGTCGGCCCTGAAATCTCATCATATCGTTATATTAACGCACTCGCTAATTGACGCCGTATCGTTTCTATGGTAACAGCTGGTTCACAGGGGCGTGTACGGCTCAGGCTCCACGCGATAGCCTTAATAAACACGTGATTGTTGGTCTGTAGACGACTTTCATAAAAGCGACTTTCCCGTCATCTTCAGCACAGAGGAGTTTACTGTGTACACGGTGATGACGTTTTTCTGGAGTGAACTTTTAAGGAACAGCAAAAAAAAAGTAACAATAAATTGATAAAAGTTAAACATAATTTAATGAAAATGATTCACTTTGTAATCGAATCGCTTTGGGCCGTGTAACGAGAAGAAAAGTCTCAGAGACGAGACGCCTTTAGATCTCACAGCGTGGAGTTCCACGGCAACATGAGATCAGACCACGGCATCATGATGTGTAACCTTTATATTGTTGGGTTTGTTTACTCTTCAGTTTCTCTCACCTTATAACTGGGATGGATCTCAAACTGTGTCCAGTCAGAAGGTTCCAGGTGACCACAGTGTGATGAAAGTGCGATCACGTACCTGCTGTTGAAGGAGTTCCAGTAGATGGGCTCCAGGTTGGCTGCTGTGACCATTAAGCTCTCCATGAGGAACACGACTAAAAACGTCAGTCCGTGAGGACATTCAGAGAGTCCGTGAGCTCCTCTGTCCATCGTGCCGAATAAACCCGAGGACAAGCGCATACGAAAATCAACAATCGGACCAAATCAGAGCAAGTTCATGAAGCCCTTCAGTGTTTACAATTCATTATCCTTCAAAGCATGAAGCTCTTGAGATTCTTCAGAGTGAATGTAATCGCATCCTATAGAGCTTATTAAACTGTCCGCTTCACAAGACCTTCATAAACACGGAGCTGGTTAACACAAGACCACGACAAAACACAGAGGTCCTTCAAGAAACGTTAAGTTCATAAAATCCTGTAAGGTGTGACGTGTATGAAAGCCACCAAAGTGTGAAGATCGCGTCCGAGAAACGTAAAGAACGCAAAAACGAAGCGTCTGCAGATCTTCACGTTTTCTTTGTTCTTCACAATGAGGTTCTCACCAGAAGAACTCGGAAATCCTTCTGTTTTCTGGTGTCAAAACAAATAAAGGTGAACGCGGAGTTCCACAAACTTCTCCATCTTAGAGGAATGGAGTTCTATGAACTTTTATTAAATCCATATCGGTCCCATATGAGAAGATGGTTTTGTCTTCACTCCAGAGCTTCTGTCTGTAGACACAGAAGAGTTTTCAGCACTAAAACATCTCTCATCAGGACCAAGACAAAGTGGACCAAAGTGTTGGTGTAGATGTGATGGTCCTCCAGACTGAGAAGAAAACTTCTCCTTCACTTCTCCTCAGATGAAGGCTAAAGCTTCTGTCCCAAACAGCCAGGTCTCGGAAATGTCCGTCAGGAATAGTGAGTGAACAAACAAACAAACAAACAAACAAACAAACAAACACACAGCTGGGACACAAACACCTGGAATAAACACTATGTACTGAAAGTGGGGGAAACGTTGAGCGCGTGCAGGAGCTCGCGCCACTCCGTGCGTTACCCCTCAGCCCTCGCGCACTACTGACGACGATGTGCGACTCGTGCACGGAATGAATCACTTTTGCTTTCTGAACGACTCTTTTCAAAGCGAGTCGATTCCTGTTCAATTCCAACATAAACCATTATATTAATGCTTCTCTCTCTCTCTCTCTCTCTCTCTCTCTCTCTCTCCCCCCCTCTCTCTCCGTAGCTTTTTTGAGTCGGTTCTTTAAGATGAATCGTTAGTAAAATTTAGGGTACATATGTTACGGCGTTGCTATGATACCGACCGTTGACACTCGGACAGCGCCATCTAGTGGTGGTCGATAGGTTTAGCTTTATGTTTTGTTATTTTACGGTTGAAATTTCACGGAAGGGACGCAGAATATTAATAAAACCTGGAAAATTTGAGTTACATATATTGATAATCTAACTAACTATTAGCTAAGTGTTTCTGTAGTAATCACTGATTCATAAAATGCAGTTACCAGTATTATTACTATTATCACTTAATATTATTCTTTATTATTATTCTTATTAATTCTTCACCTACTGTACGAGTTTCAACATGATGGTCTTCACGTTTCTATATTAAATGAACCCATGAATCAAATCATGATTCACGTACAGGATTCGTTTAAAAGCATCAGTTTGCCAGAACTTTCTCTCTCTCTCTCTCTCTCTCTCTCTCTCGTCACTTTGAATCAATTGTAAATTTTTGTATTAAGTAAAAAAAAAAAAAACCCACTGCCTACTAATCACGACTCTTATGAGTAACACTAATAAAACATCCTAAATGACCTATTCACTTGGCTTCAGCATGACTCAGTAAATTCTATACAGAACTCTAGAATAGATTTGAAAGCACTGAATTAAATTCAACTCCGTTATTTCTAGATATACATCGATTTCCAAGATCCCAAATTCTGCTGTTAAATCTTCACTTCGACATAAACGTGTCTCGAAAATACTCCCCTAGCGGGAGACCAGTGAAATTACACCCACCTTATACACACCTGCTGATACTTAAATTACTCAAATAAATTAGAATAATAAGTCTCACGTTGTAATGCAGAAATCCATACAAACTATATACACTGCCACGGAAAGTGGTTCATTTTTATTTTGCTCATCCATCCATCCATCCATCCATTCAAATTAAATGTAAATGCTTGTGTACCTTGGCATAAGCTGCATAAAGCTATTGATGTGATTAAACACCCTTTTAACTATGAGAAACAACGTGCTGAGCTAGTTGTGTTTTATTAAAGTAAAAATGTCCCTAAACAGTAACAGAAAACTTAAAGGTGTAGTTCAGCAAAACTACTAAAAGTGTGCAGAGTTCCTTTTAGAGGTGAATGTTTGTAAGCAGTAAACATGAAGCTACAACAATCCAAACAGAAAACAGCTTCAAGCTTTAAAACTTTATTTTATGTTTAACATAGTTTGTTCTTCTCAAAGCGTAAACTCCACTAGCCCCGCCCTCCGTGCCTGCGGCGTCCACTCGTCTGTCGCTGGCGGAGAGAGGGATCGAGCATGCGCGGGGCAAACGTCCTTTCCTGCTAAAACTGCTCGCAAACTTTGATAATACCTAAAAACTCTCGTAGCTTGGAAACGGTATATACAGAGCCGAGTCCCACAGCCGAGGGTGCGACTGCGTCCAGATTGTTGATACACGCTCACGTGAGCTAGCAAGTTAAGAAAATTGCCCACTGTACAGTTTAAGGCATGGCAATAAAAAACAAGGGGGGACATTTTTCAGAAATAAAAGAAAACGTACTTTATATACACAAAATGGGCGGAGCTTAAGGTGAAATTCCATCATGCCATACGTTAACGGTGTCAGTCAGGTCGGCTAGCTACATGAGCGCGACGCTGATGATCTCTGATAGCATTAGCTTCACCTCGCACAGCGCGTTAAAAATCCGCTGCTAATTTCGTTCGCAAGCTAAAATATTCCGGTGATGTCATGATAGAGTTCAACTTAAGCTCCGCCCTTTTAGGTCACATGACCGAAAAGAGGAAAATGAAAATAAAAGGAAACAGAGAAGGGGAAAGAAGGAGAAATAGTTGGCACGTGCCGATAAACCATTTTTTATATGGATGATTGAGATTTTGGATTTTGCGCAAAAAAAACAACAAAAAAAAAACAACACTAGTTTGTTCTGATTGGTCGTCGTAAACCGACCTCGACTTCCTCTTCGCGCAGCAGCCGCTCTTCTAGCGCGCGGTCGTGTTTGTTTACCAGCGTCTCGGCTAACGTCCCGTGGATGCGGCGTATCGTGACGTGTTTGCTAACGGATCGTCGGCACATGCCTTAAAAACACAGAAGTGTGCGAGAAGGCGAGAGGATGGAGTTCAGCCGGCCGGGAAGCCTCAGACGGATCGGGACGTCTTCCTTCCAGTAGGATCCAGGCTTCGCAGGAACTGTGGATAAAACATACAGGAGTGTGATCAGGACTCGGTCACAGTGTCACACACATCGTCTGTATTAAAGAGAAGAAGCTGATGTTTTACCTTCCTCACGATGAAACTTGCTGGTTTCACTCGTTCCTCTTCTTCGAGGACCTGCAGCAGTCTCTCTCTCTCTCTCTCTCTCTCTGCAGGGTTTCTATCCAAACCCAAGCGTTTAACACCCTAACGTCCTCTAGAAGCCGATCTGCTGCGGAGATTTCATCGACCGTGTCGGATTTTCCTTCATGTGACAAAGACGACTCGAGTTCGTCTGTCCGCCTTTATTCCTCCGCAACACGGCAGGAGACCGGAGTCCACTCGGAGGAGTCAGTAGCACATGCATGACCACGTCTCCAAATCTTTTACCTGTGTAGGAGACTCGAGTCCACAAGAAAGCTGAAAACTGCAGGAGACTCCGGTCCACCTCACGCCCGGGTCGACTGAGACCGAAGGGCTTTTTTTTTTTTTTCTCGTCCAGGACGCAGTACGAGACTCGAGTCCACGTCTCCATGAGAACCTGCGTCCTCACACGTGTTCATGTCCTTATTGCTGCTACTTACACGTCTGGTTTTTCTTCTTCTTTTGTAAAAAATATAACTCCAGAATTCCTCTAGATCAAGTACCGATATTAATAATATTAATAATAATAATCAGAATAATTCTCAGCCCGGACTTCAAAAGTCTCTGTCTTCACTGAAGATTAGGCAGAAAATGGGGCAACACTTCTTGAATTTCCCCCCAAACGAAAAATAAAAGTCAAATCTTCTACTGCTACACGGTGCACGTCCTTGGCTCTGATTGGCCCGAGGTTCACTGCTGGAGAAAGTTCTGGAAGAACGACAGGACATTTCCTTCTGAAAACGTCGGATTTTCTGGTCAAAAGCCCGTCGGACTTTGAAGTGAGTGAAGACTCCGGGCTTGTCGCGACGCTCCGTTACACATCTTTAGCAATACATTCATTTGTAATAAACTTCCCAAGGTTGCAAAAAAACAACGACGACAACAACAAAAGAAAACAAAAGCAGTTGAAATGAAATAAAACAAATCTATAATGACAACAATAAGGTAGCAGCCTTGAAAGTGCTCCAAATCAGATCACAGAAGGTTCAAATACTTTGTATGCAACAATAAAAAAATAAATCCCTCATACTTTTTTTTTCTTAAACAGCAATGAAAATTAAAGTTGTCACACACACACACACACACACACACACACACACAAGGCAATTAGTTCACATATGGTCCTCCAAAATAGAGAGAAATAAATGTTACACAGTTTCATGGTGTTTTGAGGAGAACAGAAGAGCTACGCTATAAACACGTCTCACTCCGAGCGCGCGCTCCGTCACCCCACGGGGCAATAACAGCTACGGAGCTGCGTGCTCGTTCACACTAGCTAACGGAGGAACGCGGGGTCCGTTCCAACCTGAACATCGCCACTTAACCTGCTGTTTAGGAAGATTGGCCAGTAGGAGACAGAATAAGATCCAGCCACCGCTAACAGATACAGAACGAGTGTGGACTCTAATCTGTCGCTCGGGCCGACGTAGTGCTTAAGATGGCGACAGCAGGGGGTTAAAGACAGGGTTGGAACGAGACCTAACACTCAAATGTCCTCCAAAATAAAAGGGAAAAAAAAAAAAGGCAATACAGCACCACAGACGGGACGCAGGCAGAAGAGCGCACACACACACACCTTTTCTGTCTCTTATAGAACCTATGTACAAGTGAAAGCCGGGTTAACACACACACACACACACACACACACACATGTCTCACACACACACACTTCGAGGAAATATAAAAATTTCTCTTGAACAAAATAAAAACATGGCGTTTCCTTTATATCGCTCGGTAATAAAGTTCTTTGTGCAGACTTTTCTTTAAATCGCTCACACAATCTGAAAAATATCACTCGTCTAACTTTGTGTTTGTTTTTTTTTTGTTTTGTTTCTTTTTTTTAAACCTTTTACATTTTTCTTAAACAAGTGCAAATGTTCAAGTTTTTCAATTTTATAGCTTTCGTATGAAAACAACAACAAAAAAAATAATACGACAGTGTTTGTCTTTAGAGAATGCGTTCACACACTCCCGTCATAAACGTACTTAAACACACACACACACTTTTGTATACAAACAGTTCTACACATAATATATGTAACGATATATTCACACGTTTGCGCATTGTTTAAAAAAAAAACACACAAAAAAACCCAAAAAAAAACAAAACAACAACTCAATTTCAAATATTGAAACTCTGGTAATAAAGTGCAATAGCTTAGTTAAGGTGCTTAGACAAAGAGGTGTGAGAGCTCCCTACACACACACACACACACACACACCGTACCTCTGATCCACTCTCTGTCCTCGTCTGGACGAGAGACATAACGAGAGAGTGGGTGAGAGAGGGAGGGAGCGAGTGATAGAACGAGGGAGCGATGCACATTCGTCTGCTAGTTTGTTCCAGGTTAAGGCCTCAGGTAGACTCAAGTAAGGTTCTGCTGGGTCAGTAATCCTCCACCGCCTCCATCTCTCCCAGCATCATCCGCTCGCTCGAGCCCAGAAACGAGTATCCTACACACACACACACACACACACACACACACATTTACTATTTATGTCGAAATGAGGATAAATTTCCTGCAAGATCATGTGACTATTCACTGCTGTGTGAAAGAACGGTGTGTGTGTGTGTGTGTGCGTGCGCACTGTTGTACTAACACAACAAGGAGACACAGAAACCCTGACATGTGTTCATGAAGTGAGGTTTATGTAGGATGACTATTCTGTTGCCTTGACGATTAATTTAAACAGATGATCATCGACATCGTACGCGACGGATTCGTTCGACTTGAGAAGATTTCTAACATCTCGGGGCGGCGAAACGTTCCGACGGCGAGTCGGAGACACGACTCGACCTTCGTCCAGCAAAAACGGCTCGTACGTCTTACAGAAAACGGTGTATGGGGTCTAGAGGTACGAGGGCGTCGACCTCCGGTGTCGTCTATTCGTCTAATTTGCATAATAAGACTGAAAAATACAAATACGGTTCTTTTGTTTTCTGCCTTCGAAGTTTTTAGGAGAAATCGTTTGCTTTTGATGTATTAAGAGGTGCTAGCGTGTGTGTGTGTGTGTGTGTGTGTTGCACTCACCGAGGATGCTGGGATCAGTGTGGAGCATCAGGCTGGGTTTCTTCTTCATCTTCCCTCCCTGACTGTCGTACATGCTGCCACTTTTACTTACGTGGCTCGTCTGGAACACAGACTGCAGACAATCAGACGCCGGGGTTATAAAATCAGGCCGTTTCTGTGCATGAAAACCTAAAATACTGTAAAACACCGAATGTTTGCTGTTTTCTGCTGTTACCTGTAAGGGGAAGTTCATATTCAGTCCTGCGATCTCTTTACACAGCTGGACACAGAAACACACAGTAATAATAAAGTAGGTTATAATTCATGCAGGAGTTCTGAGGTTGTGTCACACACACACACACACACACACACACACACACACACACACACACACACACACACAGGTGAATAGTGACCTGCTGTTGCTGTCTCTGCTGGTTGGCCTTCTGCTTGGCGCGGCGCTCCAGGAACTGCTTCGCAAACTCTTTGGCTTCGACCGTGTCGCCCAGGTATGAACGGATGAAGTCGTGAACCTCGTACGGCGACTCCACTTCCTTTAGATAGGCCACGATGGTGGCCACTAAACACACAGCAGATTTATAGATCTGGTGACCGACTGACTGCTCTTTCATTCAAACCACACAGAGATCTTATACAAAATAACATTTAGATCATGGATTTAATATTTTAAAAATAATACTTATATACTGACATACTGAAAAAAGGTGTACACACACACACTCTCACACACACACTCTCTCACACACACACACACACAGAGGCTGTGTGTTAAGGTGTGTTACCATCCACAGAGGAGGATGAGCTGTTGGCTGAGGTGTTGAGAGCGTGCAGCATTTGTTCACACCACGTGGTGAATCCGTCCTGCTGAGGCTTCATGCCCTGTAACAGCTTCAGCAGACGCTCCTCTTCTTCTGTCCGCTTCCGACGGTTCAGCATGTACTGCTCACTGCTGCTAGTACTACTAGCATTATTACCACACACACACACACACACACACACGATCTTTAATATAGGCAGGTGAGCTAGCGCACTGTACTAGACAAAGCACTGATGTGTGTGTAGGTGTGTGTTTACCTGAATGAGGGGCTGCTCATGCTGTGCTTCATGCCCATGTTACGGTGGTTGACTTGGTTTTTAATCGCCTCGTCCCAGATGCCCATGCTGCTGCCGCCGCCGCCGCCATTGGTGCTGCTCATCTTTCCCTCCATTCCAGTCCACATTCCCACAGAGCTGTCACTCCACTGCCCCACTGACAGCTACACACACACACACACACACACACACACACCAATTAATGATCACAAAACAAATCTTGAGCTACAGCAAAAATATTTGTAGTGTCTGAAGAAAATGCAGAGTCTTTTTAAAGTGTTGCTCAAGTGTTCAATGGGTGCCACAGTACCCCCAGGTAGGTGGGTGGCACATGGGGGGGGGGGGGGGGGGGGGTGGGGTTTAAAAATTCCCCCAGCACACCACTAACCACAACATGTATAAAATGACCCTCTGTAGCCGAACAGCAGATGTAATATCAGACTATGACGCTGTTGGCCAGATTTCTCCCCACACACAGTAGACCGGAGTCGGTGCAGTAAAACCCACATAAACGTTCACTGTATTGCCCCGAGCTCACGGGCTTTGCCTCCTTTTGGCCACAACTCATACTAGGGCAACTATCTGGGTCAGAGTTTTGCCCGGTTACAGCATGACTAAGATGTGAAGGTGTAGTAACGCCTCACCCTCTGCTGCTGAGCTCTCTGCTGCTGCTGCTCCAGGAGCCCGAGGTTCTTTCCCTGAGCTTTACCCAGAGAGAGCGACCCTGTCTGAGCCGAGCTCCAGCCTGCACCTCCCTGCACCTCCCGCTGCTGCTGAGTCTGCTGAAGCAATTTCATCAGAAGCTCCTGCTGACGACACTGCTGCACGCACGCACACACACACACACACACACACGCACACACACTCTTCAGTATCCATCAGTGCGAGCTGGATCTCAGTGCACATGACTGAGTCTCTGTACCTGCTCACGTTTGCGCCTGTACATCTCCTCCTCCTCTCTCCTCTTCTGCTCCTCCTGCAGCCTTCTCTTCTCTTCCCGACGCTTTCGCTCCTCATCCTCCCTCTTCACCCTGAGTTCAGCTTCACGCCTTTCCTGCTGGAGCTGACACACACACACACACACTTTTTAATTAAATGAATCAACACAAAGGTCACACCTAAGCGTGGATATAAAGACAGAGGTGACTCTTAAACCAGTCTTACTTTCTGCAGCTGCTCAAGCATTGGACCCTGAGGTGAGTTCAAATCCCACAGACCGACCTCAGCACCTGCAGGACAGAGTGTGTGTGAAGGAGCAGAACACTAACGAGGACATCGGTATGGTCATGTTGTCAGCTTTAACGCTAATTGTCAGTCTACATGTGGCTACTGTGTGCATGTGGTCTAACACATGAACTGTTCCTAAATGTAATGTTCTGTAGAAAGTGTTCCTACAAGTTTGTGTCCTAAATAAAGTGTGTGTGTGTCTAGCTGTGTTGTTGGAGGTGTGTATAAGAGTGTGTATATAGCTGAATGAACCTCACCCGGTGTCTGTGAGGATGAGGTATGAATGTCCCAGGCTTCTGGCACGGATCGGTTCATAGCAGGCAACATTCCTGTCTCACCACACCTGAAACACACACGGGCAGCGTTAAGGAGAGAGAGAGAGCAAGAGAAAGACAGAGAGAGACTAAGAGAAAGACAGAGAGAGAGAGAGAGAGAGAAAGAGAGAGACAGAGAGAGAGTCTGTGTGCGTGTGTGTGTGCACGCGCAGGTACCTGTTTATATGTTGAAATCTGATTTGGAGCTGCTGGTAGAGAGCTGCTGTGGCTGCTTGCTCCAACTGCTTCTTCAACATCTCCTGATCCATGTTACCCTACACACACACACACACACACACACAAACACACTTATTACTAAAAACTACAACATTCCACATTTTCATAAGGATCCCTACGTCTGTGTGTTTGTTGCCCTCACCAGTAGGGGAGGAGGTGAGGGTCCTGGAGAGAAAGGCACACGTCCCCACATCTTTATGACGTCCCCCAGAGGTTGGAAACCTTCATCACAGCCTCTCTTCACCAGCAGAGTCATCAGGAAATAACCAGCCTGGAACCACTCACACATCTCCACTGGACTGAACGGGCCTGAGGGAGGGGTGTGAGCACACACACACACACACACACACACGCACACACACACGAGTGAGAAATACTATCATTTATAATACAATAAAACATTCAAATTAAATGAAAGTTCCTTACCTTGGATCTCTCCTTGAGGGTCTTTGTAGAACCACTTCATGGCCGACTCGTGGGTGAGCGGCAGGGCGCCGGCGGAGTGAGGCAGGGTGTGTGTGTTGGGGTGGGAGTGTGTGTGTGTGGTGGGGAGAGTGTGTGTGCGAGTCACAGCAACTCCATGGCTCTCCTGCAAGGCCTGTGTAAAACGCTCTTCCTCCAGAGACGTGTCCTGTAGAGACGCCACCATCTTCTCCGCCTCCTGCACACGACATCAGTGACATTAGGAACCATTCAGAGGTTCCACGCAAACTAAACCCCTACTACAATTATATTAAAGAACAAACCTGACGCTAACGCTCAGAACGTTATATTAAAATAGAGACAGCCTACAAAATATCAAGTTGTTAGCTGATGTGATCAAGTCGTTTCTCAGAAAAACAAACGCTTTAATCTACTGTTTTCATCACACACACACACACACACACCTGCTGCATGTGCGTCATGCCGTCTTCCTCCTCAGTGTCGCCACCTGGAGGCAGGACATCAGCGGGGGTGATGGGAGGGGAGGCAGTCGGGACAGGAGGAGAGCTCCGAGTCAGCTGAGTGCTGCCCCCTACTGGAGCTGCTTCTGAAACACATCCCTCATGTTTAAAGATCAGAGATTTACACACTTTTACTACATGAAGCGATTTATTATTTGGGTTTAAATCTAAAGGTCTATGTTTAAACATCCGTCTTGTGGACAAACTTATAGGATATAAAAAGTAATTTTTTTTTAAAATCAGGAACCTTTATGACTGCAGTTGTTCATGAAAGTGACTGTATTCGTGTAAATACCTTCGTTCATCTGGAGGCTAAACTTTGTGGGCGGAGCAACACAAGGTGGGTGTGGTTCCTGTTCTGAGTTGAGAGCACAGATGGAAATGGAGGGAGGAGGAGGAGGAGGAGGAGGAGAAGGAGAAGCAGTAGGTTTTATCTCTCCGTCGTCGAACGCAACAGACGCTTCGATGTCCTCTACTGGAAAGGACAGTTTGAGGAACGAGTGTGAAACATCCTCGCCATCTACTCGTATACACAATACACCACTAAACATCATCGGTTACCTTTATCAGCAGAATCGTCCTTCCTCTCTCGCTCGGCCTCGTCTTCCTCCTCCAGAGCCTCGAACTCCAGCTCCTGGTCTTCAGGGATGGCGTCTCTCGAGCCCTTCTAAAGAGAAAATCAAATAATTCATAAACTTGCTGCAGCCGTCAATCAGAGACGTCCCTCTAACCTCAGTGTTTCAGTAAAGGTGAAGATTAGTCACACTTATCTACATGCCACGCCCCCAATGTCACACTTATCTACATGCCACGCCCCCAAAGTCACACTTATCTACATGCCACGCCCCCAATGTCACACACCTGTTCATCAAACTCTGCCTCACCTTAACACACATGAACGCTCCAGACGAATCGAAGGTGCCCATCTCACCCTCCTCTTCATCAGTGCACCACTCTGGCAGCCCGTCTCTCTCCTCCTCTCCCCCCTCACTCCCTGACCTCCGCCGGACCACGTCACCTTCCCGGAAATCGAAGTCGAACTTTCTACGTCTCCCGTCTCCGTTAACGTGGTCTCTCCACCCGGCTGAGCGTGGGCCTCCGTCTGAGAAACAAAGTGAGAGTAAAGAAGAAGTCAGTAACTAAACACAACCACATATAAAAGCGTGTGTGTGTGTGTGTGTGTACCATCACGGCGTGTCCCAGCCACCCTCCAGCTCCCGCCTCCTTCTCCTACAACACCTCCTTCCTCCTCGTCCTGCTCCTCACGGAGTGTGCGCCAGTTATCGCTGTCGGAGCGGGTGTAATCCTTCCGTCCCGTCCCTGCGTCCTCGAAGCCTCCGCGTCCCCCCTCTCGTCTTGGCGGCTTCTCGAAACGGCGCTCGCCTCTGAAACAGGAGAGGACGGGGATCACCAGAGGAAAAGGATGTTGGAGGTTTTATTCTGCATTTAGAAGAAAAAGCCCTACATACAGAACGCCTAACCCTTCTGAAGAGCTCATTACTCACACCGTAACCATGACAACACTCCTATTATAATAGTAAATAACACACCTGTCGTCCCAGCTTTGGCTGCGGTGCACCTCTCGGCTGCGCCCGAATCCCACCTCCTCCTCCGCTCCTCTTTGGTAGAACCCTCCTTCTCCTCTTCCCCTCCCTAACAAAAAAGGAACGCAGCTTGTGTGACATTCTTCGTGCTCACATGCTTGTGTGTGTTAGAAAGAGCAAGAGAGAGACGCACCTCGTCCTCCTCTAGCAGTCCCTCTGCTTCGGGATACGCCCACCGGGGCAGCTCCGCCCCCTTTGCCCATGAGCCTCAGCACGGCCACACTGTTCACCGACATGGAGAAGTTTCTCTGTGGAGACACAAATAAAGGTATAAATAGAGCGAGTGCACTTGTGTTTGGGAGGAAACGACTGCTCAGGGTTTGTGCACTAACCTGCTCCTCCTCGGTCAGAGGCACCAGAGCCAGGGGCTGCTGCGGCTCGTCCTGCAGGATGGCAGCAAACTCCTTATCCTGCATGTCCTCTGGGACCTACACACACACACACACACACACACACACACACACACACACACAGAGTGAGCTGACAGTGAACGTAGCCCAGAGTGTCACGGTCATCCCCTATCTCTCTCTCTCTCTCTCTCTCTCTCGCGCTCACCGTATCATCTTTGACATAAAGTGCTAACATCTCCTCGCAGCCGTAGCGATAATCGGCCAGCTTGGACTTTGGCATTGCTGGGGAAGGAGGAGGAGACGTGATGCTCCCTCCTCTGGATAGTGCACGGAGCCTGTGGAAAGGACACACACACACACACTGATTGCTGTCTTTGTCTAATGTCTGTACATACAAAATATAAAATATAAAACATAACACGATGAAAGCCAAAGTGCGGTTTGTGAATAAATCTCTTTAGCAGCATCATCATACATGTTATTAACCTACATGAGCTACACACGTGCTGATCATAAATCACTCCTCTAAACTAATTCAAAACACAGCGCCGACCTTCAGGAAACATCTGCTTCCTCATAGGATGGGGAAGTAAACATGGGGGGGGGGGCGCAGAGAGAGAGAGAGAGAGAGAGAGAGAGAGAGAAAGAGAGAGAGAAGGATTACCATTCTGGACCAAAGTTAAGTGTCTCAGCAGTCATGTTCTCCTCGTCCTTGGGGCTCGAATGTTCTGCTGACATGAAAAACAAAGTGTTTATGTGAGGATTAACACCTCATTTACACACAAAACCCTTACAGAAAGACCAGCATGTGAGAGCGATGTGTGAAAGCAGAAGTGTTTTGATTACAATTACAACAGCTCAACTTCCTAATGCAGCAAAAACGCTTTTAAATAAAGAGAAAAATAAATATATGACATTAGAGCGTATGATGGAATATTGACACTTGTTTGGTATTTTCAGTCATTTTGATAAATAAATGAGACTTCGGCCTTTTATCTATCTGTGAGAATCTGCACCAGTGACGTGTTGACGTGCAAACCACAAGCACTCAGAACCTGACACAAACTTTTATCCATAATTACATTCACAGCACTCGGTGGTCACTTTTGGTGCTCATCCCTTGTACATCAGAGTCTTAAGGAACTTGGTGGTACTGGGCCTCGATCTCACAACCTTCTGCTAACACCTACTTCACCAGACGTGTCCGTGCCTTCTGAACGCTACACGGCTTTCGTTAATGTTAAATATATGTTTTTCGAAATAGTAAAACTTTTGCTCAGACTTGTGAGCTGCGTTAGCCTCTAAAACTAAAGAGACAAGCTGTCTGATGGGATTGTGTGTGTCACAGGAAGATGAGCTGGTTGTAGAGCGCTTACCTTTCACAGGAGCAGCGTTGCTGTATGATGCTCTATGATGCAGTGTGTGTGTGTGTGTTTGATGCTGTAAGACGCTGTGTGTTTGCGGATGTATGACACCGTATGGCACCGTGTGTGTGTTTGCGACTGTATGACGCTGTATGTTGCTGTGCGTGTGTTTGTGTTTGATGCTTCTCTGAGCTCTAGATCAGTCAACTGATAGCTGCCAAACACTGAATAGAAGAGCTCAAAGGAAAAAGGGGGAGAAAAAAAATGGCAGAATTTCTGCTTTACAAACACACACTAAGTGGAGGTGGATATGAGCGAGTGTTTCGGGGCAGTTTAGTTGTGTTTCATACAATCACTTTCTCCAGACACTTCTCTCTTTTGTCTCGTTTGACCTGCAGGGAGGAAAAAGCGACAACTTAAGTGTACAGTGGTCACCTGTGTGTGTGTGTGTGTGTGTGTGTGAGACTACTGTACTGAGTGAACTATAATTATTTGTATGCATTACACACTTAAAGACAGAAAAACACCTAATAACAGAATCGGAACATTATAATAAACAAAACCTCAGACGTCTATAAACTACATCACAAACCCAACCGTTTTACACTCATTTATCTCTATAAATAACACACAATTATTAAAACAACTTTGCTAGCGCATGCTTAAGATAAAATATAATACAAGTGACCAGTGGACTGTGATTTACTTTATAACTTAATAACATGGCGATTTTTCGACTGTACACTGCCCAATGAACTGGGCTCGGTCCCAAATCGCGGTGGACTTCCTACGTAGGCTCCCTACATAGTGTATAAACGCGTACCTTTCGCTCCCTTTCTAGTGCACTAGGTTACAGACAGAACCGCTGTTCGGGACGCAGCCTGGAAGAATGCTGCCGTTTACAAAAAAATGTGCAGAAATGTTATAGCGGTTGTTAAAGTGTGAAAGGTGTGAAAGGTTAATTTAGCCGTATTCAGTGTTTATTAACCGCCGCTGAGGAAATAACCCAGAATTCTAAACGAACAAGTGAGCCGTGAACGATGAGGCGGAGTGTAGCACCAACCCCACACCGACCTACATCACTCTGCGCCGGCCCCTTCTTAAACTTTACCCCGAGGATCAACTCAAGGCCTTAACACCTTAACACTATTGTCAACGTTCTCAGTCGTGTTTTTGCAAACGTTCAGCGCACGAGTGCAAGTCTGTGACTCGACCAAACATCTCTGCGTGAATAATCCTGACAAATAAACGTGCTTTTCTCACCTTTTTCCTTCAGCAAAATGAACAAAACAGGAGGCTGCTAGCTAGCAAGCGCCCGTTAGCATGCTAGCCGAACCAGCTAACGCCTTTACGTTCACTTATCTACGACTTTATTCCTTTTGCAAGCGCGTGCATCGCAGTAATTGAAAAAATCGACTTAAATATATATAATTTCTGCAGCTACCTTCCACGAACACGATAATTAAGTGAATATTTACTTTTCTTTATGTTGCTACGCTCGCCGTTTTTCTGTCTCGTCTTGTTTGTGTTTTACAAAAATGGCTGTTCAACGCGGATCACGTGCCACGGTTCAGCCAATCAGCGAACACGTTTCGGGCTGTGTCCCAAATTCCTGCTTACTATCTATAACTGTGCTCTACATAGGGCGTTACAGAAATAGCCACCAACACTAAGTGTGGTGCACTTCATGAACATTGGGAAGCAATTTGGGATTCGGCCGTGCGTAGTGTATGTTGGGACAAACCGGTGGTTAGCATGGCGTCCTGGGGTACAAACCACTTGCCTTTGTTGGGGGAAAAAACAGAAGTTGCAGAAGGTGGAAATAGTTTGTGGTGATTTATAAATATATCCACAGATCTCATTTTATGATCAAAATGCTTCCATTAACTTCACACTCATGGTTAGACAGGTCGTGGTTTTTTTTTCATCACAGTTTTCTATGATCAATGCAATAAATAAACAAACAAACAAATAAATAAATAAATTTCAATTAAATCTCTTTCCCTGATTCATTAAGCCAATTAACGCCTGCATCAGTGCAATACTCCATAAAGTAAAGCATGAGCACATTAACATCGTGCATAACTGATAGTACTGAAATGATTCATATTGATCTTTTAAAACATGATTAAAATAATGAATTATTTATTAATTAAGATATTAAAAGAAAACGACAGATTTGAGTAAAATCAGTAAAATAACTAAGTAATCTGTAAATGATGAATTACACGTGGTACTGTAGGTTGTGTTTGTACAGTATAAAGCTCTAGGGTGAGATTTCTTACTGAATGATACATAAATCTAGCTCAGTGCTGTTATCGATCATATGAGGATTTCCATCAGAGATAAATGCATTTGTTTTTAATAACCGATCGGCAGAGGAAACGTCGATAAATCGAGGGAGCTGGTATTGGACCTTACTGGACCCTTCAACAGGATGTAGGATATTTTGAGGCCTTCAGAGGTTTATTTGAAAGGCAATAAAATATACTTAATTCTATAGAAGTAGTCAATCAACCTTGTAATGCAACTGCAAAACCTGCAGTGTGTGTAAATCATCAACATTTAGAATAAAGGAAACGTGTTTAGTTGTTTTTTTTTTTGTTTTTTTTAAAGTGGTCAGAACTGCTTCATCACTTCATCACAATGTGTTACAGGAAAAACACAACGACAGCTAACTTAGTGCCATGAAAATGCTTCTGAAATCAAATGAAATTGTATTGAAGGTATTTTACAGTGTCTGGAAAAATTCTATATTTGTAAAGCAGATCAAACTTCGCTCACACAAACACGCTTCATTGGCAAAATGCTTAAAATATCTCTCAAAAAAGTCATTTAGCAAATAAATGTACAAATAAACAAAAACTATTGAGCTGATATAGAGGAAATTTAGAAGAAAAAGAACATTAATGAGAGAGGAGAGAAAACTAAACAACAAAAAAGGATAAAATAGTGTTAGGTTATGTAAGACTGAGAGACACCGCCCTCTACAGGACGAAGCCGGTATTACAATCTAGCAGTGGAGAAGATCATGTTAATGTTATCATGTTAATCATGATAATTAATGGACGTTTAAAGTTTAAACATCATCTGCATTAACTTGTGTGTCGTGTCTCGTGCAGGGGTGGGTGTGTAAGGACTCAGAGACACTTGTGTGTTTTATAACGTCTTTTTAATGTTCTCCAGTTCATATACACAACATACAGTGTGTAATAGCCTTTATATGAAATAGAAATAGGAACTCCGTTTATCTCCCAAACACGTTACTCTCATCCCGAGTCGCTGCGACTGAACAAAATGAAAAGCAACAGGTGCAGGTGTATATTTGGCAACCCAGCGTTAATATTAGAGCAGGTGCACTTAGTAAATATCTGTAATATATCTCTACCCCATCACCCCCCCTCCCCCATCACACACACACACACACACACACACACACACACACACATACACACACGGCAGACCAGAGGATCACCGTGAGACCTGGTGACAGTGTGCTTTACGAGTCTGTCCGCTGCCTCTCAGTCCCTCTGTACAAAAATATGGACAGTTTAAATTCTCTATTTCTGAAATCTAACAGGCAGAGAGAGGCTTCGGGTCTCCTTTAACTTAAACCGTAACGGGTTCGAGTCACGACCACACGGCCACAGTGTCATGAGATCAAAGCAAACGGACGATGATCAAGAATCGCAATTCGGTTTTAAATACAAGAGATTAAACGTGAACGCTTCAAAATATCATCATTACCTTCAAGGTTCGAGACGAGACGCAGCGACTTCACCGCTCTTTAGAGTTTAAAATAAATCATCACACGGTCGGGTTACATTGATCAACACACACACGCGCACACAGATACACACACACCCATACACACACACCCACACACACACATACGCGCGCACACACACATAACAAAGGTGGAGAAGATAGTAAGAAAGATAAAAGTTCTATTTTGAAAAAAATGTTTTAATGTGTTGTTCTGGAGAGAAGTGATGAAAGAAGAGAAAGAAAGGAAGAAATAAAAGACTTAAGAGGAGACAGTGATGTAACGTTATGACATTCGTCTGTTTTTTTTTTTTTGGAGGTGAAGAGAATTACGTGCTGCGGAGGTCATGTGACCCTGTGTAACGACTTTGCGGTGGTCATGTGACCCTGTGTAATGACTTTGCGGTGGTCATGTGACCCTGTGTAACGACTTTGCAGAGGTTATGTGACCCTGTGTAACGATTTTGCAGAGGTCACGTGACCCTGTGTAACGACATTGCGGAGGTCACGTGACCCTGTGTAACGACATTGCGGAGGTCACGTGACCCTGTGTAACGACTTTGCGGAGGTCACGTGACCCTGTGTAACGACATTGCGGAGGTCACGTGACCCTGTGTAACGACATTGCGGAGGTCACGTGACCCTGTGTAATGACATTGCGGAGGTCACGTGACCCTGTGTAACGACATTGCGGAGGTCACGTGACCCTGTGTAACGACATTGCAGAGATCATGTGACCCTGTGTAATTATTTTGCGGAGGTCACGTGACCCTGTGTAACGACATTGCGGAGGTCACGTGACCCTGTGTAACGACATTGTGGAGGTCACGTGACCCTGTGTAACGACATTGCGGAGGTCACGTGACCCTACACCACGACGTTTAGAAGTCATCTGTGCTTTTCAGGCTTCTAGCTCCAACTCCTCCTCCTGTACACTAATGTACTGAGTACTGATGATGCATTAAAGCGTTCACGATAAAGTGTTGAGTGTCGTGTCATTGAGTTCTAACTCCGAGGCTCAGGACAAGCATGTTCACGTTACGTGCTGAAGAAAGAAAGACAGAAAGAAAGAAAAAACGGTCCGTAAATCAAGGAAAAATAAGAAACTCAACTTGCACCTGTTCTCACGAGAGCCGCTCGGCCGCTCACCTGTAAAACCAAACAACGTAACAGAATATTTACAAAGACCGCGTCATCTAGTACAACTTCAAAAAATGTACAGTTTGTAGGTTTTGTTTGTTTTTTGTTTGTTTTTTTGTTTGTTTCCCTCAAGATTTTTATATTCATCCATCCATCCATCCATCCATCCATCCATCCATCCGCTGAGTGTTTTCCGGAAACGAGACGCGAACAGAAAGATGACGATGAGACGAGCGCAGAAACGAGGACACACCTTCATGATTGTTGTTTTAGTCCTTCATAGTTTGTTCTGTCCTCCGTCCACATCCTTGTCGATGGATTCCTCGTCTTTACGTGCGGTCTCTTTAGCACCCTGACTGCACACGAGTGAGAAATCGAAGGGAAAACAGGAATGAGAGGAAACACTGGACGTGAGAGAAAAAGAGAAAGAACGGGATCTCATTCCTTATTGTGCCAGTTCAATGTAAATGTAGTGGAATATACAGTATAAACAAAGGCAGAGAGAGAGAGAGAGAAAGAGAGAGAGAGAGAGAGAGAGAGAGAGATGGAGGGATGCTGGAGCGTCGATAAGTCCTTCCTTGATGCTCAGCGGTCCCGAGATTTCCAGCTTTTGATAAGTGAACTAAAAGGGATCTATACATCCTTTTTTCTCATTATGATGGTAATCGGTTCCCATTTTCCTGATATGCTTCCGATAAGTCTCAAGAGAAGGAAAAGAATCTCCGAACGATGTGCACGATATAGCGGACACATAAAAAAAGAGAGACAGAGAGAGACAGAGCATGAAAGAATAGGATGCTGATAATAAAACAAGAGGAATCTCGTGCGCGTGTCTGTTTTCTTTAAAAATAAATCATGCAAATTTTCCCCGAGAGCAAACAAGATATAAATTTTCATAATTCTATATTTAGACTTTAATATAGATATTCTGCTTATAGGATCAAATCTCGTCCCAGACCGGCAACAGTGCAAAAGCAAAAGAGAGAGAGAGAGAGAGAGAGAGAGAGAGAGAGAGAGAGAGAGAGAGAGAGAGAGAGAGAGAGAGAGAAGAAGAAAATAAAAGCAAACAAGATTTTGGCACTTTTTCAGTGACTTCTAAATTCCACGAATGCGGTCCTCAGATGCGCTCCGGATCCAAGTCTGTCCTCAGGACTCAGAGTCTGATCAGATGGATATCACAGTACTTGGCACAGAAATGCTGGTAAAAACTAAATATTCAAATCTTTTTCTTTTTCTCATTCATGTCTACACAACGTTCGTGATAGTTCATATCACATAGAGGTTCTCTCCATTTATAAAAGTGTTTCGTTCAAAAAGCAGAGTTCTGCATCAGGTGAAGGACGTGACCAAAAAAAAAAAAAGGGAATGGAGAGAAAAACGCAACACGGCAACAAAGCGTGGGTAAAAATAACACAAAGCAGGAGATTGTAGATAGGAGGTTGAGGGCAAGATGGCCAGCTGAGTGGCTCCTCCTCTGTTCCTTTGCGTAAAGAGAGAAAACGAAGACTGCAGCAGTTCAAAGAGATAAGAGAATGTGTTGTAGATGACTATAAAGGTTTTCTGTCCTCCGAGTCGTTAAATCGTCTAGCAGGAGGAAGTCAAAGCAACTGGACTGGTCAAGATCTCTGAGAAGGACCTATGTCCAGTAACTGTGACTTTCTACCACTAGGCTACAGTTTCCCAGTTCTCCTCCTGAAGTTCTGGAGTCCAGTATGGTTTGATTTACCTTTGAATGTGAATATCACCAAACTGTGCCGGACTAAAGAACTCCAGGACTGGACCTTTTACGTTCCCAAACTGGACAAAACGTATTACCTCTGCAGAGCACCGTTCCTGGTGCAGCTAGTCCTTAGGTGTGTTAAAAGCTTGGCGAGGTATGTACTATACACGAGTGGTTGAGTGCTGATGGGGCAAAGCATTGTTGGTATGCACAGAGCTAGAGCTGGACCCAGGGGCAGGGCCTGGATTTGGGGTGTGGCCAGGAGCAGGGGGGTATGTATTGAAGGCGTGCATGGCACTAATGGTGCTGGGCATCATGAGTGGCACATCATCGGGTGCCCTCCTTAGTGCCAGCGTGTAATCCGGCGGGCATCGAAGAGGCTCCAGGTCCAACTCAGCCCTCTGCTGCTTCATCCTTAATGACATGAGCTCCTCTTCCAAGTCGTTGCCCACAGCGATGGCTGTCGCCGGAATCGGGGCCCCAGCAGTGCCACGCTGGGGCGAGAGACGCCGATGGCGTCGTCTCTGTTGCAGCAGCATCATTTCGTGCCGTTTGTCACGTTTGTAGTAGAGTGCCGCAAACGCCAGGACGTTCAGGAACAGCAGAGATGCACCCACTGCTACTGTTACACTCAGCTCTGTTGAGTAGTCGCGTGCTACCTCTGGGAATGGAGACAGGCGCGGGCGCTCCGAACCTTCCGGTTCTATATCTGTATCCGGTGGGTACGTGGAGGAAACCGAGGGTTGGCGTGTACCAGGATGATTCGGATTCAGCACTGGATTTTTCCGTCCGGGTCTGTGGGGGATGTCGCCAGATGGTGGTAAACGGGTTGCACCAGAAGAGCTGTTAATAAAAATATGGTTAGTTTAATATCTTTCTTTTACAATCTAATCTTTTTCATTCCATTGGAAGTCTTATGTACTTGATCGTTAAAAGATTCTACAGTTTTTAATTCAAGACACTAAACAGTCCATTAACATTGTGTGCAACTGACCCGATCATCTCCTCATGTAGCGTGTGCAAATGTGGCACCAGCTCAAGCCAGAAGGCCACCTTGTTGGCACGGTAGTTGTCTCTTACACGTGGCTTCAGGCCAATGTGAAGGTACTGCTTGTCCTTAGAGCTGAATTTAGTCCACACGACCTCTTCGAAGCGGTTTGGCTTTGTGTGTATAAACTTGGTATCCTGGGGAACTGGGATGTTTGGGTCACTAAAAGAACCAGAAAATAGCAAATGAAACATTTGGAAGAGCAGCAGATACAGTAGCATGCAATGACTCTGTAATACATCTTACATTCAACACCCCAGATGATACTGAAAGATAGATTTTTCTATTAAATCAAAATGAGCTACTGTACGGTTTAAGGGTCCAAATCACTGATCAAATCCTAGTCCATG
This sequence comes from Tachysurus fulvidraco, assembly GCF_022655615.1. Lineage (NCBI taxonomy): Eukaryota > Metazoa > Chordata > Actinopteri > Siluriformes > Bagridae > Tachysurus > Tachysurus fulvidraco. The sequence goes on from NC_062537.1 coordinate 968,984, forward strand.
CTGTGATGTGTAATTCAGTCCTAGTCCCCGTTTAAAGTCCAGGTATGGACCAAACCTTGCATTTTTATCCCCCCCCCCCCCCCCAGTCTCTGTCTCAAGACTGTCTGTCTGTTTCATGCACTGATCCACTGATCTTGACTCATGTTGCAGTTAATTTCTGTTTCTACCCTAAATCAGCCCCTTAAATTTCAACCCTGTCTCTAGCCCTGGTCCCACTCAGTCCTTGTCTCTAGCCCTGGTCCATCTCAGTCCCTGTCTCTAGCCCTGGTACATCTCAGTCCCTTAGCTTCTTGACTTGACTTGTCTTTAGCCCTGGTCCCTCTCAGTCCCTGTCTCTGGCCCTGGTCCCTCTCAGTCTCTGTCTCTAGCCCTGGTCCCTCTCAGTCCCTGTCTCTAGCCCTGGTCCCTCTCAGTCTCTGTCTCTAGCCCTGGACCCTCTCAGTCCCTGTCTCTAGCCCTGGACCCTCTCAGTCCCTGTCTCTAGCCCTGGTCCCTCTCAGTCCCTGTCTCTAGCTCTGGTCCCTCTCAGTCCCTGTCTCTAGCCCTGGTCCCTCTCAGTCCTTGTCTCTAGCCCTGGTCCATCTCAGTCCCTGTCTCTAGCCCTGGTACATCTCAGTCCCTTAGCTTCTTGACTTGACTTTAGCCCTGGTCCCTCTCAGTCCCTGTCTCTGGCCCTGGTCCCTCTCAGTCCCTGTCTCTAGCCCTGGTCCCTCTCAGTCCTTGTCTCTAGCCCTGGTCCCTCTCAGTCCCTGTCTCTAGCCCTGGTCCCTCTCAGTCCCTGTCTCTAGCCCTGGTCCCTCTCAGTCTCTGTCTCTAGCCCTGGACCCTCTCAGTCCCTGTCTCTAGCCCTGGACCCTCTCAGTCCCTGTCTCTAGCCCTGGTCCCTCTCAGTCCCTGTCTCTAGCTCTGGTCCCTCTCAGTCCCTGTCTCTAGCCCTGGACCCTCTCAGTCCCTGTCTCTAGCCCTGGTCCCTCTCAGTCCCCGTCTCTAGCCCTGGACCCTCTCAGTCCCTGTCTCTAGCCCTGGACCCTCTCAATCCCTGTCTCTAGCCCTGGTCCCTCTCAGTCCCTGTCTCTAGCCCTGGTCCCTCTCAGACCCTGTCTCTAGCACTGGTACCTCTCAGTCCCTTAGCTTCTTGACTTGACTTGTCTCTAGCCCTGGTCCCTCTCAGTCCCTGTCTCTAGCCCTGGTCCCTCTCAGTCCCTGTCTCTAGCCCTGGACCCTCTCAGTCCCTGTCTCTAGCCCTGGTCCCTCTCAGTCCCCGTCTCTAGCCCTGGACCCTCTCAGTCCCTGTCTCTAGCCCTGGTCCCTCTCAGTCCCTGTCTCTAGCCCTGGTACCTCTCAGTCCCTGTCTCTAGCCCTGGACCCTCTCAGTCCCTGTCTCTAGCCCTGGTCCCTCTCAGTCCCTGTCTCTAGCCCTGGTCCCTCTCAGTCCCCGTCTCTAGCCCTGGACCCTCTCAGTCCCTGTCTCTAGCCCTGGTCCCTCTCAGTCCCTGTCTCTAGCCCTGGTCCCTCTCAGTCCCTGTCTCTAGCCCTGGACCCTCTCAGTCCCTGTCTCTAGCCCTGGTCCCTCTCAGTCCCTGTCTCTAGCCCTGGTCCCTCTCAGTCCCTGTCTCTAGCCCTGGACCCTCTCAGTCCCTGTCTCTAGCCCTGGTCGGTCTCCACTCTGCAGCTTGGTTCCTGACCATGGTTGCGTTCCTCAGGTCTGTACCACCCTGTGGTCTAGTGAGGTCGTGTCATTACCCTGTACCCTGCTGGTGTTTGAAAATATTTGACTATATTTAACATATTTGAATGAGTTGGTATTTTGCCCACACACTCAGTTAAACAAACTACATGATAAACTGACCCAGTTTTAGCAAAATTGGTCCAGTAGGTCATGACGACGGCGCTAAGCATCACGTCATTTTTGGAGAAGTTGCAGGGAAAGAGGTCTGTGGCGCCCACCATGGGAACTCCGAAGACATAGGGAATCTCATCTCCATGTGCGGCATCGGCCCACTCCGGTCTGCCCTCCATCTGGCAGTGATGGTGGAAAGTGTAGAAGTAAACTGGAGACTGGAACTCAGCATGCAGCTTGGCTGTGGCCACTGCTGGTGCCACCCACTGGTGATCTGTGAAGAGCGCAAGCAACGTCTTCCTCCTCATGTCTCCGTTATCGCGATCGGCCCAGTCAGTGTACATGAACTTTATTGTCTCGCGAAGGATATCTTTTTTTTTTTGAAAGACAGAGGAAGACAGAGGGGGGGGGGGGGTAATGAGATAATAAATAAGAACATGAGATAGGACAAAGTGAGAGAATGTCATTTACTCTGTATGCATGTGTTTATGTGTTTATGTTGATCTGCTGGTAGGCGTCACACACCGCTTGGGTAACCGTACAGGTTGTCTACAAAGTTGGATATGGTGTAGTCAAATGTGGCAGCTGAAATTCCGTCCTCTCCTTCGCTATCATCCACAAACTTCAGCCCTTCTCCTTGATTCACCCCCAACAAAATGTCATAGTTCAGGAACTCTCCCTGTACATGCAGAAACAAATTCACTTCAATACAGCAACATAAACATTCAGTTATTTTATTAAACAGTTTACAATTTTCACAGGTTAAAGTTCACCTAAATAACCATGACGCAAATTGAAAGCTACCGCAAACTTGAATCTTTGGTCTGATTTCTGCTTCAGTTGTAAAAGCAGAAACATGTAGTTTCTGTCTCTCCCTTATTGCCATAGCAACCAGTCAGCAAATAAAAATACTACAGTTAAACTGTAATCGTTGGCAACTTCGCTGATGTCATCAGTAACAATATGAACGATCTCTTTGGCTTTAAATGACGGTGATGTTTAAACTGTTCTGTAAAGCTAGGGATGAGACCTGCTGCATGAGGATCTCGGGGTCATCAGGAACCACGTCGCCGTCTACCACGGGCCCAAAGGCGATGTGATAGCGTGCAGGCTGAATGTCCTGATCCACCAGCTCTCGGAAGCTCTTCCTCCTCAGACAGCTGACCATGTTGGCCGTGTCCCCGGAGCTGCAGCCCACCTTCTTGGCCAGGATCTTGGTGTACATGAGCGGGCGGTAGTTCACGGACCAGCTGGAGATGGCAGAGCCGCTCTGGGCTATAGCTCTTTGGAACAGACCTGAGACAAGAACCATTAAAAATAAACACATAGTACATTCTTCAAGGGTTCTTTAGCCAGTTATTAGATAATTAAGGCTTCCTGGCTTCCCAGACAGAGACGCTTAAAAAAAAATGTTGTAATGAACATTCTTCACTACAACACCTGATTAACTAAAACTTTGTTAAAACAATTGTGTATTTCATACGAGCAAAAAAAAAAAAAAAAAAATCTTTATCTAAAAATGCTAAATGATGGGCGGAGCCAATGCAAATGGACTAATTCACCAGAGACTCTGTATATTAGATGCGACTGTCACACAACATGAGGAAGAAACCTCGGGAGGAACTCGACTCGGGATGGATCCCATTCCCTTCTGAATGACTCCAGACACTGCGATTAGAAATCGTTACACTTCTATAAGTGTATATTAAAGATGAACAAGAAACCAAAAGAAATCAGAATATATTATTTTAATTTTTGTGTGGAAATTAAGAGTGAAAGAACATTGAGATGAAAATCTAATAATTAGCAGCTCCTTCTTTCCTTAACCTTATCTGAATCTTTAGAAAAGATTAATGGCTCCGGTATCACCATAGCAACAGGTGAAATATAATCAAAAGGTAGAGTTAAACTATTAAATTTCTAAAATAATTGTAGTATTTATTTCTTTTTATTCCCACAGTTAATTCCAGCAGATAATTTAATCTATTTGCATTGACTTCAAAATATCCCCCCCCGATTTACATATTAATGTACATATTCATTTACATATTCATTTACATATTAATGTACATATTCATTTACATATTCATTTACATATTCATTAAGGCAAGTCTCATGTATAATTCTTCACAGCGCTACAGGAAAGAGAAATAATAAACTCTACTCTTAATTCATGAGTCATTATACTGTTATTACACTGTTATTACACAGTAATGAATGATATGATGTCACAGATACTTGATACACGAGGCTGCATGCATGCGTGACTAATTTGTGTGTGTGTGTGTGTGTGTGTGTGTGTGTGAGAGACAGAGAGAGAGAGAAAGAGAGAGAGAGAGAGAGAGAAAGATTTTCACAGCAATATGAGTGTAATAGAAATAATTACCCAGATATATAAAGTGCAACATCTCACCATCTCTCTCTCTCTCTCTCTCTCTCTCTCTCTCTCTCTCTCTCTCTCTCTCTCTCTCTCACACACACACACACACACACACACACACACACACACACACACACACACACACACACACACACACACGGCCTCAGGGTTAAATCTGTGTATGGATAATAATATATGCATAACACATGATGACCCAGATACCACAGACTTCATGGTCAACAAATATAATATACATTACTTTCCTCTGTTTAAAAAAACGGACGTCGCCGTCGTTCCTGTTTAAATACTATCATATTCATCGTATTAATTAATTAATTAATTATTAAATATAGGCGATGTGTATTTCTGTGCTGCTGTGGGTCAAAAAACTGAAAAAAAAATGCACTTTGTTTTTAAAGTACTTTGGTCTAAAGTACCGTAGGTACCGATACCATACAGCAGGTTGGACTCCATATACAAAGATGGAATAAATGTAGTGACCACCAGGGGGCGCTCTAATACACCGCACTTCACACACATATGGATGAAAACACACAAAATCATATGAAATAACATGAGAATATAAATAATTAGTGGGTTATAATGTAAAGAAGGTAATGATAAAGGTGTGTGGTGTTATTTAATTAGTCATGTGCTCACGTTTGCTATTAATTATTAATTTCTATCTGGTACATAAATCTCTCTCTCTCTCTCTCTCTCTCTCTCTCTCTCTCACACACACACACACACGAAGCACCACGCTGCCCCCTTTCAGTTCCTGTCCCATTGAAATCAATTAAGAGTCAGTTGCAGCTGAATGCATGATTCTCTCTCTCTCTCTCTCTCTCTCTCTCTCTCTCTTTCCCTCTCTCTCTCTCTCTCTCTCTCTCTCTCTCTCTCTCACACACACACATCCATATTTACATGCTCCTTGTTATGGATCTGTCTCGCACCCGTCCATATTTATCACACGCTTTCTCGTTATAAAACCACACTCAGAACTCTGAGATCTCAGTGTACATTTCCATAACACACACACACACACACACACACACACACACACACACACACACACACACACACACACACACACACACACACACACACACACAAACACAAACACAAACACACACACTGCTGTAAATTGAATGGAACCCAAACACACTCCTGTTACAGTGCTGTGATAAACAGTGGTGATTATTTTCCTGGAACAGCGTGTCCCCGTGTCTGTTATTCCTCTTACACACGAGCAGTTTACCAACAATTACAGAGTCATTTATTAAAGAAGAACATCGTATACTTTTTATCTGTTTACTGCAGACTGTCTCTTTTAGAGCTCTGACACTGGAGACTCCTCCTGAGCTGCGGTTCTAGAACATGGATAATCACCTGATGACCAATCGGAGGGCAGATTTCAGCAGAGCTGTGGGATCGGAAGCCTGAATCACCTGATGGTGATGATGATGATGATGATGATGATGATGATGATCTCACCTTCAGAGTGATGGGACAAGATGAGCAGGTTGACACAGGATGCTCCGGCGCCCGAGCCGAAGATGGTGATCCTTTCGTGATCGCCTCCAAAATGGTTGATGTTTTCATTGAGCCAGCGCAGAGCCTGGATTTGATCCAGCAGGCCGTAGTTTCCTTTAGCCGCCTGATCGCCAGTGCTCAGGAAACCTGCACAAGACACGCAAAGACACGCAATGCATTACAAACGCACTTAAAAGCCTTTGTACTGAGTGTGTAAAGACGCCTCTTCTTCAGAAAAATGCACAAAAGAGCCAAAGGCTGTTAATTTCTCTGTACATTAGTGACTAAACCCGAAACTGTCTCCATCTTCAAGCTCTTTATTGTTCACAGCCAATCAGAGCGCACCGCACTGGATTTGTGTTAGCGACGAATGATGAAATCTTACTAATACAAAAATCAGATTAGCGTTTAATACGTGATGGAATAAAAACTAGCTCTCGGTAGCGGACCAGAGCGAACACGAGGCTGCAAATCGAATGAAATACGCGGCTCTTACGATAATGTCTTAAAATATTAAAGCGAATTAAATTAGAGCGACCGTGTCACGGCTTATGGGTGATTCGGTGCTACGTGAATCAAAAGACGGGGAACGTTACGAATGGGGAAAAAAAAAGTGTGCTACAGGAAAGACAGGCTTTTTAGTGAGGATGAAAAGGGAAAGAGAAGGAAATGGGAATGGAGGAAGAAAGAGCGAGGAGAAGAAAAAAAAAACACGCACAAAAATAGATTTAAAAGCTTAAAAGCTCCCTGCTTGCTTTAATATCTGAGACAGAGTGAGGGCTGAGAGAGAGAGAGAGAGAGAGAGAGAGAGAGAGAGAGTGTGTGTGGTGAAAAGATAGAAAGGGAAAAGAAAGGACATGTGAGTGCTTTAACCCTGTTGCCACTGAAGCACTTCTGCCTTCAACACTGACACACACACCAAAAATCACCAGAATCCACACTCGAGTTTAAACATGCAGTACGGTGTCCCTCAGGGTCCAGCTTTAGGCTCGTTCTTCTTTTCTCTCTATATAGCGTTGTTTTTCACTTCCACCCTTCTATGATCAGATTAATCGGTTCAGCTCTGTTTAGATCACCAAATAAAACATCTCAACATGTTTTTTTTTTTTAAAAAGTGACTAGAAGTATTTTTCACCGTCACCCAGACCTGGCGGTTCGGTTTTCTCCGTATTATTTGACACGGTGTCAGAGTCATGTTGTCTGATGTTGCTGAGGTGCTAGCGGAATCAGATCCAACTCCAGCGCTAGTACACCGAGTGCATTCGGGAGTGTTTGGGTGCGCTGTCCATCCTTACAGGTATGTATCTGTATGTAGATCTGTGCCGCATTATGTCTAAGGAAGCCGACCCACCGTTTATTCCTTTCTCCTGGTTTCCATGGTGAGTGGGGCAGGTCACTGAGGGGTGGGGCGAGGTAGAGGGAGGGGTGAATAATCTCTATAAAACTATAATAATCTCTATTAAAAAAACAAACTGATGTGTGTTTTAGACGTTTCTGGATTTAGACGACATGTCTGTCTGTGGTCGGTTGCCAGGCAACAGCAGCAAAACAGCACCAGAGAAGGTTAATGTGATGGCAGACGGTTAGTTTTTGTGTGTGTGTGTGTGTGTGTGTGTGTGTGTGTGTGTGTGTGTGTGTGTGTGTGTGTGTGTGTGTCTTACAGTAGATCTGTTTAAACTGTCCATCACACCACCAACACGATCTACACCAATAGAACCCGCATTCATTTGATCAGTAATTTAAAATAGTGCATCTGTGGCATCTGTCTATCCATCCTTTATTCATACAGAGCAGTTTTAAAACTATCTATCTATCTATCTATCTATCTATCTATCTATCTATCTATCTATCTATCTATCTATCTATCTATCTATCTATCTATCTATCTATCTATCTATCTATCTATCTATCACAATGACCTGTTTATTTTTAATCATCCTTCATTTTCAATTAAATTTCTATCCACACATCCATCCCACCGTCCATCCATCCATCCATCCATCCATCCATCCATCCATCCATCCATCCGTCCGTCCGTCCCTCCGTCCGTCTATCCATCCATCCATTCGTCCACAAAGTCCTCCATTAGTCACTCATGGGGTCCTGTTAAATCCATTCTCCCATTCATTATTCTTTCAACAATCCCCTTACTACTCCATTTCTGTCGGTAGATCCCTCCATCCATCCCTCCATCTATTCAACAATCCAACTTTCCATTCTTTAATCATCATTCATTGATATTTCCTTCATCTGTCATTCATATCATTCTCTAATAGCTCTATCACAGGTGTAGATTCTGAGTCTGACGTCATCCTGACAGAATTCTATCTCTTTCTGCGAAAGCGTGATGACTATTTTGGTTTCAGCTCCCAAACACCTTTAAAAGAACACTATACACTATAGAGGGCACGAAATAATGCCTCCTGCACCGTGAGACCCATTTGGGACACAGACTCGACTTATTTTGGATTCGTCATGCCATGTATGTAATAATGTCTCCTGTACGCTACGAATACTCTTCAAAATGGCTTCCTCGGTCCAGGGAGTGAACTACATGAGCTTCACCAAAGTACAGATGAGTTTGGAACACAGCCTGGGTCTCATTTGGCATTCAGGTACCTTCTCCTAATAAAATGTTCCTACACACTCCATAACGAACTACATGACCCATACGGTCGGGTTTGGAATGCAGCCTGTACATCGCTTTGTATTAATCTTCCCACCCCTGAAGATCGACTTCTCCAGACTCCCTAAAGCCCTACATGGCCAATATGGATCCGTTTGGGATACAGCCTTGCATCTTATTCAACATCCAGCTGCCTACTGTGTAATAAATAGTGTATACACCCTACGTAGTACACTATATAAGCACTCCAGAGGCGATTGGGAAGCAGCCTGACTCTCATTCAGCATTTAGCAACCTAATGCCTATTAAATGGCTTTGACAGCCTACCTAGTGCACTATATAACCGATACAAATGAGTTTGGAACACAGCCAGTGTCTTAGTTGGCATTCAGGTACGGCTTTTCTTTTTTTTTACACTCTACTTAGTGTACTTTATGACCAATATGGATGCATTTAGGATTCTCACTTAGGAGCATACACGGTGGCTACAACAGACTGTTGAGTTCACTGTATGAACAATACAGATTCATTTGGGATAAAGCCCATGTCTCGGTTGGCATTCAGCGTCCTACTGCCAAGACAATGGCTTCTACAGCATAAAAATATGAACTGCATGACAAATACAGATCCATCTGGGATGCAGCCAGAGACGAATTTGGCATCCGGTCCGAACGGCTTTCACAACCTACCTAGTGCACTATATGAGCAGTAAAGTTCTTTGTGGGGTGCAGCCTGTGCCTCCATCCTACACTGCGATTTTTGAGAAATGCTTCAGAAAACTGAGTCGGGCCGAATAATAAACAAAAATCAAAACAAACGTGTAGCCAATGAGCAGTAAGGGGCGGGGCTTGTCGATATGGGCGGAGAGAGTGTTCAGTGCGCATGTGTGTGACATTAGCAGAAAGCGGTTTTAACATCGACATGGAGGATAAAAACAAAGAAAGAAAGAGAAGAAAGACTTACGATAAGGACAAGAAGTAGGACGTGTTAATATAGGATCAGCTTTCCAGCGCTGGAGAGAACTGAAGGAGCAGGAAGTTGGCCACATATTCACAGGTTGGAGTTTCCCGAGTCAATAACT
>NC_062537.1:985943-1000943 GCF_022655615.1 Tachysurus fulvidraco
TGACACTGATAAAGACATTAATACTGACTTTGACACTGATACTGATACAGACACTGATAATGACCCTGATACTGACTCTGACATTGATACAAACATTAATACTGACTCTGAGTCTGATACTTATAATGATTCTGACTCGGACACTGATACTGACTCTGACACCGATAAAGACACTGATACTGACACTGACTCTGATACTTATAATGATTCTGACTCGGACACTGATACTGACTCTGACACTGATAAAGACACTGATACTGACTCTGATACTTATAATGATTCTGACTCGGACACTGATACTGACTCTGACACTGACTCCGACCCTGATTCTGACTCTGACACGAATACTGACTTTGGGACTAATAATGACTCTGATACAGACTCTGACTCTAATAATGACTCAGACACTAATACTGACTCTGACACTGTTACTGATTCTGATCCTGACTCTGACCCTGATACAGACATTAATACTGAATCTGAGTCTGATACTGACTCTGACACTGACTACGACCCTGATTCTGACTCTGACACTGACTTTGGGAATAATAGTGACTCTGATTCTTATACAGACTCTGACTATAATACTGACTCCGACACTAATACCGACTCTGACACGGTTACTGATTTAAAAGTGGTAAAGTTCCATCACTTATTTATTTAATTATCATTTATTTATTTATTTATTTATTTATTTATTTATTTATTTATATTTAAATTTAACATGCCTGACAGTTTTTTTATCAGTCATATATATTTTAACACCTCATTTCTAACATAAAATCTAGCGTACAGTTTTAATAAAATGCTTTAAAAATAATGTTAAATATAAAAATAATGTCTCTCTCTTCAAAGCTTGTGCATTTTATTTCATCATCAACTTCCTTCACTGCATTTTCTAATAGAATTTTCTCTGCCTTCATTTTTGCTTCATTTTCACACTGCACTCGAGCTGCACTCGTTCTCCATCTCTTCATCTCTGTCTTTCCATCGTTCTGAGACAATTGGATTAGCCAGATGTGTCTCTATTTAAACCTCGGCAATTACAGAGCACAGCAATGTGTGTGTGTGTGTGTGTGTGTGTGTGTGTGTGTGTGTGTGTGTTTGTGTGTCTCAGAGAAACTGTAAAATCTCAGCTCAGGCTGTGATAATCAAAAGAACAGATACATTTACACCCCCCAAAAATAGTGCTTGTATGTATGTGTAGGTGTGTGTGTGTAGGTATGTGTGTGTGTGTGTGTGTAGGTGTGTGTGTGTGTAGGTGTGTGTATATGTGTGTGTGCTTGTAGGTGAAAAAATTGACCAAAAAAAGACATGCAGGAAAAATACCTTCGTCCCTCGGCCTGTTCGTCGCCGACTCGTCAGGTTTTTTAGTGAGCGGACCTGAGACAAAAAAAAAATAAAAAATAAAAATAAAAAATAAAAAAATCACACACACACAGGGGGGAAGAAGAGAAAAGAGAAAATTCAAAAAGAGTCTCATTGAGTCTCATTTTTTTTTTTAAAAACAAAAAACCAAGAAAAAAACACAAGAAAAACAAGAAACGACAAAAATCTGTTGTTTTTAATGACAAAAAGACTCATAAACAACAATAAAAAAAAAAATCAGACAGAACGGTACAGCATCCCTCATGTCACTCAGTCCTGTGTCTGTCTCTCTCTCTCTCTCTCTCTCTCTCTCACACACACACACACACACACACACACACACACACACACACACACACACACACACACACACACACACAGTGTGGACAGAACACACGACACATTACCCGAACCCAAATCCAGCACCGTGTACCTGGATCCCGCTTCCTATCACAGATCTGAACCCATGAGTGTAGATTAGACTTTTTCTTTTATACTAAAACATGTGAAGACTTGACAAATGAAGCCCAAATGAAAACAGGAGGGTCAAAACTTTTTATGTCTGTGAAAGAGAAAATGACATGAAAGCTTTTGTTACTTAGTTAACTTCAAATGTGAGAGAAAAATAACACATTAAGTCATACTTTGGGTTGTGCACAAAAGTTTACACCCTATGTAGGGTGGATACGGAGTGAGAGTGAGGAAGTGTTTGACCAGTTAGTGATTACGTCGAGTGACACTCCTGTGTTCCTGTTGCTACCGTATCTGTGAGTGTATTCGGATTTGAAACTAAAGTGGGCGTGGCTTAAACCTTTTTATGTAATACGCAGAAACATTGGAAAGATCCCAGATAGGAATGTAGGAGATGAAGAAGCTGGAGAGAGAATCATCCTTCTTCGACACACAGCTGACCGTATGGGGTTTTTTTTGTACACTATCCACCCTCTCACGTACACATGAGCTCACAGACCCCCATGATTCGAAACAAATGATCTCTTCATTCCGAATGGTGCATTTGTATTCCGTTACATCCTGACAGGAAGACGGACCTGGCTGAGTAGGGGAACGTCGTCACGGTAAATAAATAAAAAAAACACTTATATTGTGTGTATCAGTGTCCGAGTGTGTATCGGTTGTGTCTAACTCAGCACTAAGTGCTCCAGCTATTAGCGGGAGCTATCGGTGTAACCTGTGTGTGTCTGTGTGTGTGTTGCTGCGAGGCAGTTAGATAGGGATCCGCTTCATTATTTATCCTGTTTACCTGTCAGCAGGGAACACACACACACACACACACACACACACACACACACACACACACACACACACACACACACACACACACACACAGACCTCTACTGACCACACATGCTCCATCACTGTCTGGGCTGACCATGTAAAACACACACAATCACACACACACACACACACACACACACACACACACACACACACACACACACACACACACACACACACACACACACACACACACACAAACACACACACAGTATGCTGCTTGCTAGTGGATATATGTCCTACTGCTGGTTTACAGCCAGTTGCCATGGTTTCACTGTCTGCACCATGTAGTCCTTCTCAATTACTACCTAGATTTTCACAATTTAGGGAACAAATATTTAAGAAAGATCAGATCCCCGAAGGTGAATCCGTACCTCTAGTTATATGACCTAGAAGATAAAGGTACTACTCACACTCGTGTTTACCAAATGAGTACCTGTCCTGGTGCAATAAAGTGCTGAATTGGAGCAGCTACTACATGAGTACTTGAGTTAGTACCTTGTTTAGATGCTGTAGTAATCTCAGGGACTACTGACACTCAGACATTAGTGTACCTCAAAAGATCATTTCAGGGCATTTCAGGACTCTCTAACAACCCATTTAATGACCCTTCTAGAGGATGCCTCTAACAATCCCACTAGTGGATCCCTTTAACAATTCCACTGGTGTATCTCTACAATGATCCCTCTAACAATCCCACTACTGGATCCCTCCAATGATCCCTCTAACAATCCCACTAGTGGATCCCTCCAATGATCCCTCTAACATTTACAGCATTTGGCAGACGGCGTTATCCAGAGCGACGTACATAAGTGCTTAAATCTCTAACACTGAATACATTAATGCTGCTCACTAGGTTACATACTTAAGATACCATGAGTTTAAAACATTTGTTCAAAGTTACAATGAAAAAGTGTGAAAAGGTTTTTTTTTTTTTTTTTAAATGCAAAAGATAAGGAAAGACGTGCTAGTTGAAGTGCTTCCTGAATAAGTAGGTCTTCAACCGCCGCTTGAAAATAGCCAGTGACTCAGCTGTCCAGACCTCTATGGGAAGTTCATTCCACCACCTTGGTGCCAGTACAGAGAAGAGTCTTGTAGTATACTTGCCTCTTACCCTGAGAGATGGTGGAACCTAACAATCCCACTAGGGGATCCCTTTAACAATCCCACTAGTGGATCCCTTTAACAATCCCACTAATGGATCGCTTTAACAATCCCACTAGTGGATCCCTCTACCAATCCCATTAGTGGATCCCTCCAATGATCGATCTAACTATCCCATTAGTGGATCCCTCTAATGGTCCCTCCAGTGGATCTCTCTAACAATCCCACTAGTGGATCCCTCCAATGATCCCTCTAACAATCCCGCTAGTGGATCCCTCCGACAATCCCTCTAACAATCCCACTAGTGGATCCCTTTAACAATCCCAATAGTGAATCCCTTTAATAATCCCAATAGTGGATCCCTCCAATGATCCCTCTAACTATCCCATACTGTATGTGGATCCCTCTAATGATCCCTCCAGTGGATCTCTCTAACAATCCCATTAGTGGATCCCTCTAATTATCTCTCCAGTGGATGCCTGTAACAATCACTTTATTGGAGACCTCTGATGATCCCTCTAGTGGGTCCCTGTAATGATCCCTCAAGTAGATCCCTCTAGTTAGAGAGCGTCACAGATTTGAGGACACTGTTTTCTGCTCTTTCAGTCATTAGTTCAGTCACTGCTTTGTTCAGATGCTGTAGATAATCTTGAGGGTCCAACAGCTACAGATACAACATGTAACTTTATTTAGAGCACAAACCTGGACCTTCTCCTGTACCTCTGAAGGTACATTTAGATGTTATTCATCATGAGGGACACAAATATGTTTGTTCAATACCTTTTTAAACCTGTGTGCCTGCTATCTTTAGTTTCAAGCATAAGGTACAGCAAATGTGTTTGCTTACTCATCACCCTTCTGACACACACGCTTGCGCACACACACACACACACACACACACACACACACACACACACACACACACACACACACACACACACACACACACACACACACTCTTTCACTGCTTTGTTTAATTGGAGCCATAGTGGCCACAGCATGCTCACAAACACTCTTGTGTCTAGCAGCAGACCACCGTACAAACACATGCAAGGTATCTAACAGCAAAACACCAAACACCAAACACCAAACACACACACACACACACACACACACACACACACACACACACACACACACACACACACACACACACAAATGCAAACTTTCCCAGCAGCACTTAGAGAGCAGCAAGTGATCAATGCAGGGCCGATTCACCAGCTCAAAACACTTCTTCTGGGAAATATCTCAGAGGGAGACGGCTAGACGCTATCACAATATACGCACATGTGTGTGTGTGTGTGTGTGTGTGTGTGAGTGTGTGTGTGAGTGTGTAAGAGAGAGAGAGAGACAGAGAGATATAGATGGATAGGTATAGATTAAGCGCTGACCACATCAGCACTTTAGCAGTGTGTTAGAGTGCACTTTAATTGCTTTAAATGGAGTTCTCCATCAGCGTAACAGAGTGTGTATGGCCATGTATTTAGTACTCTGTGGGGAAAAAAGATTTTCCTTTACGACAGGGTGTGTTTGCATTTAATGCAAAACATTTTAGCATAAATGATATTCTCTAACAGCGATAGTTTTTTTTTCTTTCTGGTCGATGAGCTGCAACATTTTACGTGAATGCGTCCCAAACAGACGCTCGTCGATATTCCCAGGAATTTGGTGAAACGTTTAAGGTCATGGTCCATGGGGTCACCAAAGGTCATATCTCAAAACACCCTCCGGTAACACACATTCGTTCATCTGCAGTAAGTTCTTTATACTGGTCGAGGTCATGGTGAGAGTTTATCCTGGGAATACCGGGAGTGAGGTGGGAACATACCCTGGAAAGGACACTCATTCACACTTAGTGGAATTTTAAACTCATCCATCCTCGAGCTTGTTTTGGGACGTGAGAGTAAGCTGGGGAACCTGGAGGAAAGCCACACAGACACATGGTGAGTATAAGTGGGAACCGTGAAGCTGTGGGGTGGTGATGCTTTCTGCTGTACCGTGTGGGAAAATGATCTAATAAACACTAGAGGGAGGCGCAGTGGGGTATCGTTGCTGCCTCACAGCTCGAGGTTTCCTCAGGTTCCATCCTGAGCTCGTCTGACTGTCCGATCACGTGTCTGTGTGCGTTCCCTCCAGGTTTTACAGTTTCTTCCCAAAAACGTGTCAATTGGCTCCGATAAAATTGAGACGCTAAATGATCTGGAGAACGGGGCAGTTCTTTACGTTTTATTCTACCCCAGGGGCAATCGAGATGGCATTCCCGCAGTGTTTTATTAGTCTTTATGGACTGATGTATAGAAATGAATTTCCCCTTACGTACATGACGTAGCCTTTACACGCCGACATAAGGTCCATGTTACTACAATAAATGAAGTTAGCAAATGTTTGTATTTTTATTTAATTAGTTTCACAGAAATCTGACTCTATTTACCTTTTTATTTCTGTTCTGTTTCAGTGGAAATGCTCTTCATTTTAATCTCTCGCTCAGTGAATCTTTTTTCAGTGACAATATTGAAATTTGTTGAAATAAATTATTAATTAAATATGTTTTTTTTTCCCATTAGGGTTGATTCTTTCCCTCTCCCTCTCTCTCTCTCGCTCTCTCTCTCTCTCGCTCTCTCTCTTGCTCATTATGGTTATTTCTCTATCTGTCTTCCCCTGTCTCTTATTTTATCTCTCTTTTCGCTTTCTATCTCGGTTTCTCCATCCCACTCCTTTTCCATTTGTATTCCATATCCTCCCCCTCTCCATCCCTTCCTATCATTCTCTCCTATTTCTTTTATAGGATGCCTCTACATTTTATAATGCCTCTTTTCATCTCTCTATCCCTCTCTAGTTTCTCCATCTCTCTCTCTCTCTCTTTGTATGTGAAATATGTTTTTAATAAAGTAAACAATTTTAGCAATCATAGGAATTAACGATTGCAGACCTCGGCTAAGGTTGAAAACAGGATCAAGGATGGAAAGTGTGTGTGTGAGGGTGTGTGTGTGTGTGTGTGTGTGTTGGCAGACTTCCAAGTCCTCATTGTAACCGAGGGTCAGTCGTGCTTTTGTTTAAAGGGAATTTGAATGGAGGAGCAGCGAGCCTGCAGGAACAGACATGCAGCTGATGAGCTGCCAGATTCAGGTGTGTGAATGCATTTGGATGGTAAAAAAGTGTTTATATAGAAATGTGTGTGTGTGTGTGTGTGTGTGTGTGTGTGTGTGTGTGTGTGTGTGTGTGTTCTTTGTGTTTGATCTCAGACTGGATACTGATATCCAAACATGTCGATATTACTGATAGCTGATACGCCACCAGGAATTTAGGCTTAGAAAACACTTACGCTGAACAAACACAAATACAGACACATTTGATTCCTGCCCTCTTTCCAAAGACACACACACACACACACACACACACACACACACACACACACACACACACACACACACACACACAGTTTAGTCTCCTTCAAACGCAGTGTCAGCAGCATCTAGGGTATCATATCTATTATCTGATGCAATGAGTTCCATAAAACACCCAAATTCGATGTTAAACACAACCAAAGCATTAAACACACAACATAATCAAACACCAACAAATCAGATCAATTCATCAGCCTTTCAACAACAAAACTGCCCCCAAAATACAAAATATCACCTTTATTATCCCACTAACAGAAAACACCGACATTTACTGTTCAAGACAAACACCAACATTCACCATCAACATCGAGGTTCACAGTGACGATCACCTTCAACACCTCATTCACCTCCAAATCACTAAATTACAAGATTATACTTCAATCTCATTAAAACTCAACCGTAACATACTGTAACAACACCATGAACCTCCATCATTCACCATCAAAACATCACAAACCTCCATCATTCACCACCTAAACATCACAAACCTCCATCATTCACCATCAAAACATCACAAACCTCCATCATTCACCATCAAAACACCACAAACCTCCATCATTCACCATCAAAACACCAAAAACCTCCATCATTCACCACCTAAACATCACAAACCTCCATCATTCACCATCAAAATACCAAAAACCTCCATCATTCACCACCTAAACATCACAAACCTCCATCATTCACCATCAAAACATCACAAACCTCCATCATTCACCATCAAAACATCACAAACCTCCATCATTCACCACCTAAACATCACAAACCTCCATCATTCACCATAAAAACATCACAAACCTCCATCATTCGCCACCAAAACATCACAAACCTCCATCATTCACCATAAAAACATCACAAACCTCCATCATTCACCATCAAAACACCACAAACCTCCAATATTAACCATCAAACACCACAAACCTCCAATATTAACCATCAAACATCACAAACCTCCATCATTCACCATGAAAACACCACAAACCTCCAATATTAACCATCAAACATCACAAACCTCCATCATTCGCCACCAAAACACCACAAACCTCCAATATTAACCATCAAAACACCACAAACCTCCATCATTCACCATCAAAACACCACAAACCTCCATCATTCACCATCAAAACATCACAAACCTCCATCATTCACCATCAAACATCACAAACCTCCATCATTCGCCACCAAAACACCACAAACCTCCAATATTAACCATCAAAACATCACAAACCCCAATCATTCGCCATCAAAACACCACAAACCTCCATCATTCGCCATCAAAACACCGCAAACCTCCATCATTCGCCACCAAAACACCACAAACCTCCATCATTCGCCATCAAAACATCACAAACCTCCATCATTCGCCATCAAAACACCACAAACCTCCATCATTCGCCATCAAAACACCACAAACCTCCATCATTCGCCATCAAAACACCACAAACCTCCATCATTCGCCATCAAAACACCACAAACCTCCATCATTCACCATCAAAACACCACAAACCTCCATCATTCACCATCAAAACACCAAAAACCTCCATCATTCACCACCTAAACATCACAAACCTCCATCATTCACCATCAAAATACCAAAAACCTCCATCATTCACCACCTAAACATCACAAACCTCCATCATTCACCATCAAAACATCACAAACCTCCATCATTCACCATCAAAACATCACAAACCTCCATCATTCACCACCTAAACATCACAAACCTCCATCATTCACCATAAAAACATCACAAACCTCCATCATTCGCCACCAAAACATCACAAACCTCCATCATTCACCATAAAAACATCACAAACCTCCATCATTCACCATCAAACATCACAAACCTCCATCATTCACCATGAAAACACCACAAACCTCCAATATTAACCATCAAACATCACAAACCTCCATCATTCGCCACCAAAACACCACAAACCTCCAATATTAACCATCAAAACACCACAAACCTCCATCATTCACCATCAAAACACCACAAACCTCCATCATTCACCATCAAAACATCACACACCTCCATCATTCACCATCAAACATCACAAACCTCCATCATTCGCCACCAAAACACCACAAACCTCCAATATTAACCATCAAAACATCACAAACCCCAATCATTCGCCATCAAAACACCACAAACCTCCATCATTCGCCATCAAAACACCGCAAACCTCCATCATTCGCCACCAAAACACCACAAACCTCCATCATTCGCCATCAAAACATCACAAACCTCCATCATTCGCCATCAAAACACCACAAACCTCCATCAATCGCCATCAAAACACCACAAACCTCCATCATTCGCCATCAAAACACCACAAACCTCCATCATTCGCCATCAAAACACCACAAACCTCCATCATTCGCCACCAAAACACCACAAACCTCCATCATTCGCCATCAAAACATCACAAACCTCCATCAATCGCCATCAAAACACCACAAACCTCCATCATTCGCCATCAAAACACCACAAACCTCCATCATTCGCCACCAAAACACCACAAACCTCCATCATTCGCCATCAAAACATCACAAACCTCCATCATTCGCCATCAAAACACCACAAACCTCCATCATTCGCCATCAAAACACCACAAACCTCCATCATTCACCATCAGACATCACAAACCTCCATCATTCGCCACCAAAACACCACAAACCTCCAATATTAACCATCAAAACACCACAAACCTCCATCATTCACCACCTAAACATCACAAACCTCCATCATTCACCATCCAAACATCACAAACCTCCATCATTCACCATCCAAACATCACAAACCTCCATCATTCACCACCAAAACACAACAAACCTCCAACATTCTCACTAAAGACCAAAAACCACCAATATTCTCACTAAACATCACAAACCTCCATCATTCGCCACCAAACCTCCAACATTCACCATCAAAACAGCAAAAAAAGGACTCGATACCAAACACCAGAAAACGCCGACATTCCCCAGCAGAATGCAGCACAGTACCAACATTAAACACTAACAGAAAATGTTGATCTGAAGCGTCCGAGCCGAACGGGATGCTGGGGTTTATTACAAAGTCACATCAGAGTGCAGAAATCCATGTGGTGCTGAAGGAACATTCCGGCATCACTCAGCACCGTAAGTCATTTAGTATCGATCACAAAGTGAGAGATTTAATAGCGGCACTCACACACCGGCGCTCTCAGACTCGTCTCCGATCGCACGACCAAGCCGGCCTCTCCATGAGCATCGGGTTTTCCCCTTTAATGTCAGCGCTCTGACTGGAATCTGTTTTGTGTAGCAAAGTCCTTAGCTAGCTAATCTGCTAATAAGTAGTTAGCATGTGACAAGCTTACTCATGCTACTGATAAACCTCAGACACCTGATCCAGAATGATGCTACATCACATGTTCTCCTGCTCTTGTCAATAGTAATATTAACATGGTCCCTTAAAATATAGGAATCCGTCCTTCCTCACGTTCGTGTAAGTAAGAATCCTAACCAGACGCGCAGGCTCCGTGTTCAGAGATCAAAGGGCGTGCAGGCGTCCGTGATACCTGAACACTGGCTGGGATGAGTGTGTGTGTGTGTGTGTGTGTGTTTGTACCTGATACACACCTTTACTCTCTGCGAATGAAATAAAAGAAAGCTGATCTCATTACGAGCTGCGGAAATAGAATTTGTTCTCTCAAAAGGAAAACGGTGTGACGTTTCTTCTGCTGAGTCAACGGACTGCTCTGGTTCTTATTTATAATCAGCCTCTAAACACACACACACACACACACACACACACACACACACACACACACACAATTATCAAGCAAATCTACATTTATATCACACCCCTGCGAGTCCGATTTTGAAGGAGAGGCTTCGACATTTTTCTGTCTGAAGGAAAAGAAGATCAATTTGGAACACAGCCAAGGACGGAGTGGAAAAACATACGGACCCGAATAAATGTTTTGTTTCAGAAACGTGGCTGAGAAAAACACACGGTATCTCCGTCCAGCCCGAACTCCTCCGTGTCCTGCGGCGCCAAGTCTCGTTCTTTAGCAGAATATGAAAAGCAGAGGTTTGACCGCAGTGTGGAGGAGAAGAGAAAAGGAAAAGCGAAAGGAAGCAGAAGATTTAATGTCTATAAAAGTGGCTGGATATTAAGAAATGGCAGAGAGGAAGAGGATAAAAAAAGAAGTAAAGGAAGAAGATGAAGTTAAAAACAAAAAAAAAACGTAGAGAAAAAAAAGGAAGACAAAGAAAAGAGACGAGGAAGAGGAACGGATGAAAGATGAGCGATAACTTTAAATGTCGTGTGATTTTAGAGAGAATGAACTGATCAACATTAGCTAGCTCAGGGGTCTCGGCAACCCGCGGCTCCGGAGCCGCAAGTGGCTCTTTCACCCCTTTGCTGCGGCTCCCTGTAGATTTGGAAAATAAATATTTAATTTAATTTAATTTTATTTTAGTTAGTTTTTAGTTTTTAAAAAGATGTAATTCTAAATTCTAAGATTATGATGCTCATTAAAATAAACCGTGTTTAATTTTTTTGTCGCACAAAATATGCGTCATAACTGCCGACCTGCGGAATCCGACGGGCAGGAATCAAGCGCCTCTCAGTTCTTAGTCAAGCCTGACACTTATCAGCCAATCAAAACAAGAGGCTACACAACAGCCAATCAGAAAGTAGCACTGTCTGGGTAAGATTTAACGCAACAACCAATGAAAAAAATTGGGGTTCCCGGGGAGCAGGCGGGGGGTCGGGGGGGTTTGGAGATGTCACGCTTGCCTGTCTTCAAAACTTGAGAGCCCTGGTCATGAATACGAAGATGACTCATTTAGACATCTTAAGGTTAGTTCAAACTGTTCAAAATATTTTTGTTTGCCTGCAGAAATAAAATTTCGTTACTCGGTAGCAGTTCGTTTGTCACGATTAGTCACAGGCGAATGCCGATCCATGTGCAGTTACTATTTAATACGCAAAAACAGAAAAACAAACAATGAACAAGCAGGCAAACACTGAGCAGGACAGGGAACAGGAACAGAGACATAAACAGACAACATACTAAACACTAAACAACGACTCACAACCGGGAAGTGAACAAAACAGAGTATATATAGTGAACGAGGACCAATCACAAGACGGAGACAGTCCGTGGTAACAGATAGGTGGGCGGGGTCAACAATTAACATCAGGGAATGACAGCAGACAGAAACAAGGGAAAACACAGACAGACTCTTTACATCATTGAACACACTACAGTTTTTTTCTATACTTTCCATAATGGTAAAAATGATATTTGCAGAATTCTCTTCATTTTAGAGGTCAAAAGGGTTTTGTGGCTCCCTGTGTTTGTGGGAAACGGGTCCTAATGGCTCTCTGGGTGTTTAAGGTTGCCGACCCCTGAGCTAGCTAGATCATTATTTCCCCTCAGATTCAGTATAAAACAGCTAAAATATTGGCTAGCTGGCTAGTCAGTGTGATGAGATTAGCGTCCAGTGAACTGAAGTGTAAACACTGGCGTCACCTCTGAGGGGAAAAAGATCATTAAACTAGCAGCTGAAGAAAATTCAAGAGGTTAGTAAACAAACACAGAATGCTAACGCTAACACTGATGATGTGTTACAAATTTCTCAATGATACTGAATGTAGGTCTACGAACTAAGTGATGATTAATCAGGAAGGATGAACACACACACACACACACACACACACACACACACACACACATCAGGACCCTGAGTGGCTAAGCGCTATGCTATCAGTCTTTGGCAATCTCCTGAGTTTTTGGTGTGAGCAGCGAAGTGCTCTTGTCTCTCTGATGACAGACTTGTCTCCAGAGATCTGGTGACTGATTCTCCTCCAACGTGTACACACACACACACACACACACACACACACACACACACACACACACACACACACACACACACACACACACATTTGATTTGCCAAAGAATGAGAGGATCAGCCCGGGGAGCCATTACTGAGCAAAACTCCTAATTTACTGCAGCCAGCGTGTCGTCCCCTGAGACTTCCTCCTTAGGGGAGAAATTAAAAACGGAGGGACGACTGCAGTGCAGAAAAGGGGGGGGGGGGTGATGATGAGGAGAATGAAGAATATGTGAGGAAGAGAAGGATTCCCACCTCTTCAGACTCAAGTGGTCAATGTGATGTGTTGTTTTTCACAATTCATCCTTGTAAATAACATTAAAAGTGTGTGTATGTGTGTGTGTTTGTGTGTGTGTATGTGTGTGTGTGTTTGTGTGTGTGTGTGCTCATTAGTCAGCGTTTGTTCATTTGCTTCACATCGGCAGTTTCTTCTTTTTTTTTTTTTATCGCCTTACACGATGCCCTTTTATTCTCCTCGCTCAGGAACGGACTTATGACCAGCAGCCAGTTTACAGCCTCAAATCTTTCAAAAGAAATGGACTTAATATTTAATGGATCAGATGGTCACTTGTCTGTAACGTGTCTGTAACGTGTCTTTAACGTGTCTGTAACGTGTCTGTAACGTATCTGTAATGTGTGTGCGACGAATCTGTAATGTCTGTAACATGTCCATTAAGTGTCCGTAAAGTATCCATAACGTGTCTGTAACATGTCCGTAACATTCACATAGCGTGTCTATAATGTGTCTGTAATGTGGTTGCATCATGTCTGTAATGTATCTGTATTGTGTCCGTAACGTATGTGTAATGTGCTTGTGATGTATGTGTAACGTGTCTGTAACGTGTCTGTAACATGTCTGTAACATGTCTGTAACGTGTCTGTAACGTGTCTGTAACATGTCTGTAACGTGTCTGTAACGTGACCATAAAGTATCTGTAACATGTCTGTAACGTGTCTGTAACGTGTCTGTAACATGTCTGTAACGTGTTTATGACATGTCTGTAACGTGTCTGTAACGTGTCTGTAACGTGTTTATGACATGTCTGTAACGTGTCTGTAACGTGTCTGTAACGTGTTTATGACATGTCTGTAACGTGTCTGTAACATGTCTGTAACCTGTCTGTAACGTGTCTGTAACATGTCTGTAACGTGTTTATGACATGTCTGTAACGTGTCTGTAACATGTCTGTAACATTTATGTAACGTGTCTGTAACATGTCTGTAACATTTATGTAACGTGTCTGTAACATGTCTGTAACATTTATGTAACGTGTCTGTAACGTGTCTGTAACATGTCTGTAACATTTCTGTAATGTGTCTGTAACGTGTCTGTAACCTGTCTGTAACGTGTCTGTAACGTGTCTGTAACGAGTCTGTAACATGTCTGTAACGTGTCTGTAACGTGTCTGTAAAGTATCTGTAACGTGTCTGTAAAGTATCTGTAACGTGTCTGTAACGTGTCTGTAACGTGTCTGTAAAGTATCTGTAACGTGTCTGTAACGTGTCTGTAACGTGTCTGTAACGTGTCTGTAAAGTATCTGTAACGTGTCTGTAACGTGTCTGTAACGTGTCTGTAACGTGTCTGTATCATGTCTGTAACGTGTCTGTAACGTGTCTGTAAAGTATCTGTAACGTGTCTGTAACGTGTCTGTAACGTGTCTGTAACGTGTCTGTAACGTGTCTGTAACGTGTCTGTAACGTATCTGTAATGTGTGTGCGACGAATCTGTAATGTCTGTAACATGTCCATTAAGTGTCCGTAAAGTATCCATAACGTGTCTGTAACATGTCCGTAACATTCCCATAGCGTGTCTATAATGTGTCTGTAATGTGGTTGCATCATGTCTGTAATGTATCTGTATTGTGTCCGTAACGTATGTGTAATGTGCTTGTGATGTATGTGTAATGTGTCATGTAACGTGTCTGTAACGTGTCTGTA
>NC_062537.1:1005943-1015943 GCF_022655615.1 Tachysurus fulvidraco
AATTAAAGGATTAAAGCGACATGTGCACACGACTTACAGGGATCAGGATCAACAGCCAGCTTGGGCGTCGCTTCACAGTTTTCCTTAGGAACATTTAAAAAGAAATAAAACTACAAAACACGACTATTTGCTTGTTTGTAGGACAAAGTGGTAAGAGAAAGTGGGCGGGGCTAAAGCTTGTGTACGCTGAGTTAAATCGATAAAAATGCTATAATAATAATAATAATAACAACGATAATAATCGAAGGGTATTTTTTATCATTGTATGCAGGGATCTGTAGAGCAGCGCTGAGTGGGTGGGGCTTGAAGGCCATAGTGGGGAATGTGGGCGTGTCTAAAGCTAAAGATCTTGATTTCTTTCATATTTCTTTCTTTTATCGCTGAGCTGGAATTGTGGGAAATTATGGGAATTCATGCACTACATGCACCCTACAAGTCTGTGAAATGAAAGGTGTTGAATCTCTATCCTCCTTTCCGGATCTTCTTCCCTTCTGAGCTCCACTCCTCCTTCCTCCCGCTCATCAGCTCCCCGTCACGACTCGGATGTGTCTCACCTTCGTACCTCACAGGAGTGTGCACTCGAGGCCTGAGAGGAGGAGTGTGTCGCATCGAGAGGCTTCTTCATCAGAACGACACTTGTCCTCCTGAGTGATTCCTACCTTCTCACGCTCACAAGTTGGGCTGTGGTGGTGATGTTCACCTACACACCTGTTCTCCGGAGAATAAACCCTAAAAGCCCTCATTAATGCTCGAGTGGAAGTGAGCACTTATCTCAGCGTTAGTGCTGCTCCCTACCTAGGGCCTATGGAGGAACGTTCATCCTGCAACCTGTTGTGTAACAAGTGTTGGTTGTTAAGACAAGGTGTGAGTTAGGAGTGACATGCCAGTCTTTGGTTCCATGCGTCGTTTCCCAGCATGCATTGCTCCATTTCACAAGCATGCGGATGTAAGTTGATGAAACAGCCGCAAACGAAGCAGGAAAGAAAAAACAAGTGTGACATGAAACAGTAACAAAATAATGGGTGTGAAAAAAATAATAATAAAAAAAACTCCATAATTTACACATCGCCATGGAAACAATGCTGCTTTTAAATATTTAGAGGGATGGCAACACACACACACACACACACACACACACACACACAGGTAGAGGAACCAGACGGTCGCTTTCTGGGTTTTATTAATCTGTTAACGCTAAAATCACGGGTTGCTGGTGATCGATGATTATCGCCCATTGCTCACCAGGGTGTCACCATAGGGGGCGGTCTTTTATCATCTCTGTGGCAACAAATGCAATCAGCCCGACCATCAAACACCCGGAGAGTCTGATCAGAATGAAGGATTCCTCCTTTCCGACGGAGCGACTCCTCAGCAGCAGCAGACACCGCGATAATGACATCTCCCGTTAGCTTCGCGGGTTGTTACCATGGCAACAGTGAGGACGAGAAGCTCATAGCGATCGTCCACAGTCTCACAACTTCCAAACTCTGTGCAGAATGCCAGCTGATACGAGTCTCTGTGTCCGTCGCACCAAAGTTGCCATAGCAACAGAAATTAGATTCTTCCTCTCAATGTTATTTAAAATAAATCCTGAGAGCGTGTCGGTGATGTCATCGCTTAGTTACCGTCGCTAGACTACGATTGGTCAGTCTGTGTTTCCAGGGCGGGCTTTAATAAAGGGTAAACTGTGATGGGATCTGATGTGTGTGTGTGAGTGTGTATGTGTGTGTGTGTGTGTGGGGGGGGGGTGTTTGGGTTCATCCCTTCACTGCAGTGGTGAGAGTCAATCTGTTTGCTAATTACTGTTCATTCACAAAGAGCACAGAGGGTGAGAGAGCAAACAGTGTGTGTGTGTGTGTGTGTGTGTGTGTGTGTGTGTGTGTGTGTGTGTGTGTGTGTGTACCAGCTGCACAGCCTCCAGACAGAGCTCATTCTGAATGAACAGACCTGCACTAACACATGAACACAGAGACCCAATAAGATGTGTGTGTGTGTGTGTGTGTGTGTGTGTGTGTGTGTGTGTGTGTGTGTGTGTGTGTGTGTGTGTGTGTGTGTGTGCTGTCAGACCCGATCTCACTGCTCCAACATCATCCTAATCTCCATATTAACACATTCAGTGCATCCAAACTCTATTCTTCATTTAGCTGCCTTCTGAAGCACGGTTCTTCTCGTGTGTAACTTGTTATAAAAGTCATAAGGAGCTGAACTCTGGCATGCGCACGGCGCCGCCCTGCTGGTGGAGAAACTCTATAGACTGATTTAAAGTAAATATCGAACTTCCCGCAGCACGAGCTGATTATTACTGATTATTACTTAATAACTTCCTTCTGCTTATAACCGTTTGTTTACCACTGTTTAATACTATTTATAATGTTTAATACTCTTTGTGTGTAAACTGTTTATAACCATTTATTACTATTTATAACTATTTAATACTCTTTCTGAGTTTTAATGCTCTTTATAACCGTTTCATAGTCTTTATGACTGTTTAGTACTCTTTGAGAGTTTAATACTCTTTATAACTGTCTCATACCCTTTATAACTGTTTAATACAGTTTACTATTCTTTACAACTATTTAATACTCTTTATAACTATTTAATACTCTTTATAACTGTTTAATACTCTTAATAGGTGTTTAATACTCTTTATAACTGTTTAATACTCTTTATTATTGTTTAATATGCTTTATGAGTGTTTAATACTCTTTATAACTGTTTAATACTCTTTATTATTGTTTAATGTGCTTTATGAGTGTTTAATACTCTTTATAACTGTTTATTACTCTTTATGAGTAATAGGTAGGTTATTATTCTGTATTTCTCCTCAGTTTATACTCTATTTAATGTTTATTAATCAATTATAATAAATTAATATTTAATCCATTTTATCTAGTTTACAACTGTTTAATCCTGTTTATAACTCTCAGACTCTTCATTACTGTTCACTGCTGCTTACTACAGATGAGTTTATAAGACCATCTTTATATTCACCTTCATTTCTCTCTCTCTCTCTCTCTCTCTCTCTCTCTCTCTCTCTCTCTCTCTCTCTCTCTCTCACACACACACACACACACACACACACACACATACACACACATATACACACACATACACAAACACACAAACATTCATCGGAATGTTGATGTTGATATAAAAGTACATCAATAATCCATTAGATTAGATGCAAAAACATGACCAAAAACTGAAATCTGATTAAAGGGTAAGAGTGTGATTAAAGGGTGTAATTAAAGGGTGTGTATAAAGGGTGTGATTAAAGGGTAAGGGTGTGATTAAAGGGTAAGGGTGTGATTAAAGGGTAAGGGTGTGATTAAAGGGTAAGGGTGTGATTAAATGTGTGATTAAAGGGTAAGTGTGTGATTAAAGGTGTGATTAAAGGGTAAGGATGTGATTAAAAGGGTGATTAAAGGGTAAGGGTGTGATTAAAGGTGTGATTAAAGGGTAAGGGTGTGATTAAAGGTATAATTTAAGGGTGTGATTATATGTGTGATTAAATGGTAAGGGTGTGATTAAAGGGTAAAGGTGTGATTAAAGGGTAAAGGTGTGATTAAAGGGTAATGTTGTGATTAAATGGTAAAGGTGTGATTAAAGGGTAATGTTGTGATTAAATGGTAAAGGTGTGATTAAAGGGTAATGTTGTGATTAAAGGTGTGATTAAAGGTGTGATTAAAGGTGTGATTAAAGGTGTGATTAAAAGCACGATTAAAGGGTAAGAGTGTGATTAAAGGTGTAATTTAAGGGTGTGATTATGTGTGTAATTTAAGGGTAAGGGTGTGGTTAATAGTGTATTTAAAGGGTAAGGGTGTGATTAAAGGTGTAATTAAAGGGTAAGGGCGTGATTAAAGGTGTAATTAAAGGGTAAGAGTGTGATTAAAGGTGTAATTAAAGGGTAAGAGTGTGATTAAAGGTGTAATTAAAGGGTAAGAGCGTGATTAAAGGTGTAATTAAAGGGTAAGAGTGTAATTAAAGTCGTTATTAAAGGGTAAGGGTGTGATTAAAGGGTAAGAGTGTGATTAAAGGCGTTATTAAAGGGTAAGGGTGTGATTAAAGGGTAAGACTGTGATTAAAGGTGTAATTAAAGGGTAAGGGTGTGGTTAAGAGTGTAATTAAAGGGTAAGGGTGTGGTTAAAGGGTAAGGGTGTGGTTAAGAGTGTAATTAAAGGGTAAGGGTGTGGCTAAAGGGTAAGGGTGTGATTAAGGGTGTGATTAAAGGGTAAGGGTGTGATTAAAGGTGTGATTAAAGGGTAAGGGTGTGTGACTAAAGGGGGTAAAGGGGGGGTTGATTAAAAGGTAATTGTTTAATTAAAGGGTATAATTAAATGGTACATGTGTCGATAGACTGAAGCTGTAAGAACCTGAGAAACGTACAATGTCACTGATATAACTTTAACGTGTGTGTGTATGTGTGTGTGCATGCATGTGTGTGTGTGTATGTGTGTGTGTGTGTGTGTGTATGTGTGCGTGCATGTGTGTGTATGTGTGTGTGCATGTGTGTGTATGTGTGTGTCTGTGTGTGTATGTGTGCGTGCATGTGTGTGTATGTGTGTGTGTGAATGTGTGCATGCATGTGTGTGTATCTGTGTGTGTGTATGTGTGTGAGTGTGTGTGTGTGTATGCGTGCATGTGTGTGTATGTGTGTGTGTGTGTGTGTGTGGACATCAGAGGAACAAGGCCTGTGATTGAGCTGCAGGTCCAAGCTGACGTGGGAGGACACATTCATCTTCTAAAGTAATTACACATCAATACTGTCCATCGGAGGAGGAAGTGGGTGGGGCCAACAACCCGGAGTGGTGTAATAAATCACTCACTTCATCATGACGATGGGAGAGAGAGGGAGAGAGGGGGAGAGAGAGAGAGAGAGAGAGAGAGAGAGAGAGAGAGAGAATGTAGATAAAGGCATAAAGGCGGAGCTTAACATGATAGTTGATATTCAACACACACAATACTGCTGTTATTTTATCAAATGACAGGGTGGAGGTCACATGTCAGGGTGGAGGTCACATGACAGGGTGGAGGTCACATGACAGGGTGGAGGTCACATGACAGGGTGGAGGTCACATGACTGTCTATTTCACATAAGGATAAAATATATAATATAATAAAATGCAAATAAAATATATAATGAATATAGTTTAAAAAAAAACAGTGTTTAAAGTGTTTGTCAATTGGTGTTTAAAGTGTCAATTGGTGTCAATCATTAAAAATTGTGAACCTTTCTGTTGCAGCGGTCAGACAGAGATTTGAATATAATAAACAAACAAACAAACAAACAAACAAACAAACAAACAAATAAATAAATAAATAAATAAAAAGTGGCCAT
This sequence comes from Tachysurus fulvidraco, assembly GCF_022655615.1. NCBI lineage: Eukaryota > Metazoa > Chordata > Actinopteri > Siluriformes > Bagridae > Tachysurus > Tachysurus fulvidraco. Next base: position 1,011,282 of record NC_062537.1, read on the forward strand.
TTCCTGAGTTTTGTGTGATTTTGTGTTAATAGTTGTGTAACAGTTTGTCACTCCCACACTTCCACTCTCAGTCTGTTCACGATCGCCTGCTCCTGCTTCTTCTTCTTCTTCTTCTTCTTCTTTTCATTTTGATAGACTTGTTAAATGTGGGATGTCTGAGATTTCATCCTCAAGCCGCAGCACTGAGAGCGTCTTTAAAAAGCCGTCACTCGGACGGGCGTGGCAGGCGTGGCAGTGCCGCATCTCTTCCGCGTCCTTGTAATATTTAACAACCCGTTTTTTAATAGGATTGCAGTCGAGCAACGCGATGTGCCGCTCTTAGGCTTTATAAACGTCGTCCCTCAGTTTTGTTCTAATTACACAGCGCTAGTCGTCCTCGCCTCACACCGAGTCACGCCGCATTAACATTTAAAAGAAGGGAGGGAGAAATAGCGTTAAAAAGTTCCTTCACGCTAAAAGGTCAGGCAAAGATGGAGGATGTGCTTCGTTCTGCAGGGGGGACGACTTCATCCGAAACTTTTCTTGTGAACTTTTATTATCGTAAATATTAACAAACTTCTGAACACACGAGATCTGATTGACTCAGACACTGGACACGCTACGGCGTTTATACACGACACTACAGGTCTTTATACAACAACAGACTCACACTACACAGTCCCTCAGTTATCAGACGTGTGATTAGCACTCGGCTGAACAGTCTGTCTGCAGTAGCTATTTAAAGGTGAGGTCTCCGATTTTTGAGAAATGCTTCAGAAAACTGAGTCGGGCCGAATACTAAACAAAAATCAAAACAAACGTGTAGCCGATGAGCAGAAAGGGGCGGGGCTTGTCGATATGCGGCGGAGAGAGTGTTCGGTGCGCATGTGTGTGACGTTAGCAGAAAGCGGTTTTAACATCGACATGGAGGATAAAAACAAAGAAAGAAAGAGAAGAAAGACTTACGATAAGGACAAGAAGTAGGACGTGTTAATATAGGATCAGCTTTCCAGCGCTGGAGAGAACTGAAGGAGCAGGAAGTCGGCCACATATTCACAGGTTGGAGTTTCCCGAGTCAATAACTCCTGAGCTAAACGCTGTTACTACACAAATAACACCTCTTTTCTATCGTAGTAATGTAGAGAGGCAGCTACAACCGCGTTTTGTGTAGTAACAGCGTTTAGCTCAGGAGTTATCGACTCGGGAAACTCCGACCTGTGAATATGTGGCCGACTTTACTTAAGACGCCGAGGCGCTTTTTTCCTTCTCGATAGGTGAGTAACGTTGGTTTTGCTTTGTTACACAGAACTAATATATGCCTTTGTCCTTTACATCATTATGCTTGTGTGGCATTTTTGCTTGTTTGTTTATCTACAATCGTATTGTTCTTCCCTTCAGCTATGATAAAGACACGTTTCTTTCTGTTAGTCGCCTGGGTTACGTATGTATGTGTGGGTGGAGCTATCGATACAGGGGTGGGACCCATTTGAGTTAGGGGCGTGTTTGTTTTGGTGATTTCAAATGTCAACATTGGCTTTCAAAAATCGGAGACCCCACCTTTAACGTTTTGTAGCTACTGATGCTAGCAAAATGTTGTCCAGCTTTGCTAGCACCATGCTAGTCACTCTACTGCGTTCTAATGCTAATCTGAGTGATAGGGAAAAAAGAAAATGACTCTGGAGTCTGGAATAAAAAAATAAAAAATAAAGGATGGTGTGAATAAAACAAACAAGTGGGCTTTGTTTGGTCAAAAAGATTCCAGCTGGTGTGCTACCGCGGCCCGCTGGGGGTGGGGTGTAGCGGCTACACAATTAAATTAAAAATAAATAATTTTAATGTAATTGTATTTAAACATGCCTCTTTAACTCACTACAACACTAAACCAATGAGAACCCTGAGCTTGTTTCTTTACAACGAGACGGTTCCATCTGGGGTAACAGGAGACAATGACACCCGAAGTGTGTCGCTTATGTCCAGTTTATTCCGTTGTTTTGTTTCGGTTGCCGTCACTGCAGAAATCCCCGCTTCACACAGATAGCATGTCGGAAATGGCGATAGGGATGTAAGTGCTGTGGTGACAATCTCAGGGTATTCCGCCATGACTTTAATCCAGAACACCGGCAGAGTTTCTAACTTTCTAACGACGTCTGTTTCGTGCTCATTTTTGCTAATTTGTGGGTTAAATTTGAGCAAACACAATATACACGTACACCAAGCACTGTTAAACATGACAAAGTACCGGTGAACAGAGAGAAGAGCGATACACACCTTCTCTCTCCACCAAAGCTACAACACCACTGCCGCTCGCAGCCACTCGGCTCCAGACGTCACCTAAACCCGGCCAGATGTCACGATATTTTGCACATGCGCGGTATCGGTGCGGCTTTAGGTGACGTCTCTCAGCTCCCGGTTAACCTCTCGTCCATGGAAAGTCGCACAAACCCGAGAGAAATACACCTCAGTAAATAAAATGGAAATAATTTAATGTTCCTTGGGCAGCCCGGGACCATACCGGTCCGTGGCCCGGGGGTTGGGGACCACTGTGCTAGCGTCTGTGTTTAGCCCGTGAAACCTGATAATTAAGAACAGAGCCGGTCGTTGGTGTGGATTTTAAAAACCAGCTCTGGTGCTGATGAGATGGTGAAACACTGTTATCTTCTGTGTCGCTGATTACAAAACTCGTTTCTTACAAGAAATACATTTTTTTCTTTTCTTCCTCGCCTGAATTTTTCTCCAGAGTGAAAGCTCCGAATCCACATCGCCTCAGAATCAGAAGAGCAGAAGTAAGCAGGTCACGCTCCGGGGTCAGGAGCTCGTCTCTGAAGACTCTGAAGAAAGCAAAAGAACGGATGATTGACAGCTCAAATAAACACACGGCCTCGCTGCCGCTCTCCTTCCTCCGATCTCGTGTTTTTTTTTTCCCCGAACGCGGCTGAAATATCACGCGTGAGACTGTAACACAATCGTCTCTGTTGAGGACGGCGTGAAGAGGCTTGGACACGCGGAGGTCTCTGCTGCTTTACACATCCATCAGCTTGGTAATTGTCTCCTGATGGATGAGAGCGGTGATGGAGGCGAGTCCGACATGGACCAGGCTTCAGCTTAACTCATTTATCAACACAACATATTTGGGGTTTAAAGTTTCACCAAAACAAAGAAAAAACATCCTGAAGGTTTTCTTTTAAACACAAATAACAGCAGTGATTCACATTCAGCCAGAAAACTGAATCAAACCTGAGATCAGTCTCATCAAGTCAGTGGAGTCGACGTGGTGAAGATGGTGAGGAAGATGCTGATGCAGACAACGGTGCACACAGAGATGAAGATGATGGTGATGAAGATGAAGGTGGAGACGGCGGTGCCGTTAATGCATCTAGAATCTTCTTTTCCGTTTCCACGGTGAAGCAGCAGTCAAACGTGCGATCTGACCGTTTACGGCTCGATGACCGACGGTCGGCTCGATGGGACACGACGCTGCTAATTAGACCGAGGGTTAAAGTGTGTGAGAGATCGGATGTGGACAATATGGGACACCTGAGAGCTGATGAAGACGTTTAGCAATGGAGAGAGGAAGAGAGACAAAGCGAGGGAGAGGGAGAGGGAGAGAGAGAGGGAGAGAGGGAGGGAGGGAGGGAGGGAGGGAGGGAGGGAGGGAGAGTAAACAGTGGGAGTAATGAAAGGGAGTGTGAGGGTTTATTAGGGAAGGACTCGTTGATGTGATTAACGTCAAACGGCTGCTCAGAGTAAACACGTGTCTGAGGAGCCAGAGAGAAAAGCGAGGAGCCGGAGTTAGGGATCGATACGCAATCTCAGAATCATCACCTCCAAATGAAGCTGAAGAACGAGTCGATATTCGTCATCTCACGTCACAACTAACGGCTGAGAGATATCAACAATATCAATTATATCAACGATATCAATTATATCAACGATATCAACGATATCAACGATATCAACGATATCAATTATATCAACGATATCAATTATATCAACGATATCAACAATATCAACGATATCAACGATATCAACAATATCAATTATATCAACGATATCAACGATATCAATTATATCAACGATATCAACGATATCAACAATATCAACGATATCAACAATATCAATTATATCAATTATATCAATTATATCAATTATATCAACTATATCGACGCCATATCCCGCTACAGGAAAGTGCAGAAAACTCATCAACACCTGACGACCAATCAGAATTCGGCAGCTCGCGGGTGGAAAGAGGATGAAACACGAGGCTCTGCTCCTCTGTGATGTTCACCTTCAGGCAGCTCGAATTAGAACACATTAATTAATCAGTAATTTATTCATAACGCTGAATTTTATGGAGAAATAATGAGATAAAAATAAATAATGGCACCGTCTCTGTACAGTATGAGAGTGTTTAACCAACAGGAGTCTGGAGCATTAAAGACTTCATCCAAACCAAAATCTGTCTGTCTCTCTGTCTCACTGTTTGCGTCTCTCCCTGTCTCCCTCTCTGTCTGTCTCTCTGTCTCACTGTTTGCGTCTCTCTCTGTCTCCCTCTCTGTCTGTCTCTCTGTCTCTCTGTCTGTCTTTCTGTCTGTCTCTCTGTTTGCCTGTCTCCCTCTCTGTCTCCCTCTCTGTCTGTCTCTCTTTGACTCTCAGTGTCTCACTCTCTGTCTCTCTGTTTGCCTG
>NC_062537.1:1018443-1023443 GCF_022655615.1 Tachysurus fulvidraco
TTCTTCTAGACTATAATCTAAAGATTGCATCAGATTCTAACATCAACACTTTAAGTGAGTCGTGTCTGAAGTTCCGTGTCTGAAAGCCCACCCAGACGTCACCTGGACCTTCACACTTCCATTACTGCATTACTGCATGATTTTAAACCATACAGCTAAAAGACGGTAAAGTGATCTAAAGTGATCTAATGGGATCTAATGCGATCACGGAGCCCGGTTTAAAACGGTAAGACGGTGAAACTGATACTTGGAGATGTTTTTATTATGCAGCTGTGGGAGGAAGAAGGTCTCAGGATGTAGCATGCAGTAGAGTTCTGTGTGTTAATCAGTTAACGTAAGCGGATAAGGATATGCGCAGAACGCGATACGTTCTCTTCCAGAATTATTGGCACCCTTGTGTTCAGAAAGTAATATTTTGTGCACTATGAGTGTGATCGGTTTTAAAACAAATTCTTATTCTGAAGGTTTTTAAGTAGTGAGAAAAAGAGGGACCTGATGCCTGACTGGTTACAGTGACCTCACCTGACGATCTGATTGGTTAAGGTAACGTTACAGAACATACCGGTGATCCGGTCGGTTACAGTGAAGGGGAAGTGCAGGGGATTTGGTAACAGTGCCATTTTAGGGCGGAGTGAACAACAATCCGATCGGTAAAAGGAATGATCTGTTCCAGAACAAGGGAACATGGATTCCATCGATTGTGACGCAATGTGAAATAGAACTGATCTCCTACTGGGTTCTAAAATATACTGAGATGGATCTGAGATCCTATTGGTTGCAGGAACATGTTAGGGGGAACTATGGCCTTCAAAGGGTTTCAGTAAATGCTCATTAATCAGAGAAAAGAAACCGTCATTTGTTTGGTTAGAGCTGCCTTTCGAGAGGAAAGTGCAATGTGATAAAAAAAAGTATTTATAAAGTGCAATTTAAAATAAAAGAACGAACAGTGAGAATCGATCTCGTGGTGCGGTTCGAGCAGCTGTAAAAGTTTTCTTAAAATGGCTGCCGTTCTGGTGAAGACGCTAACTTCATGCAATCTTCTCATACAAACCGGCTCACAGCAAGAAGCTCATCCCACTGCGTTCCTCCCTCTCGCAACACGTTAAACTTTAATCAGCCTGCAGTCCATGCAAGAGTTTCCCAAGACAACACACACACACACACACACACACACACACACACACACACACACACACACACACACACACATTCACTCACAGCTCGGAGGGAATGCATATAGTGTCTCTGCACAAATCTAACGCTGCATCCCTCTGCATTATTTATCTCTGGAGAAGCCGCTCATCCGCTCCGCTCCATATTGCTCCATCTTACATCAATCTGCATCTCAAACTCTTCCAGCCTCGTAGCCATTTTGGGGAAAAAAAAAAACTGCCACGTTTCCCAAGATTCATAAAAATAAAATTAAAAAAGACGCTAATAACCTAAATTCATAGCATGACTGCAGCGTTTTAAATATACACCTGAGCAGTGAGCAGGTCACCTACAGGGAGTCTGATGTAGGACACACCACCCATCACTACAGATAAACATCACACCGGCACCACGGCAACAGCAGATAGATGCTAACTAGATATTATGCAGGTTTCCACTTGCAGCAACTTACTGTACAGACTAGCAACGTTCCACAAATATCCAGTTACATCACAGAAGCTGAGGTGTGTTTAGCATAAAAGCATTTAGCTTGCTAACTAACTAGCTTACTAATTAGCTAGCTTGCTGAAGTGTGTGTGAGAAAAGTGACCACTTGATGATGACAGTTTGCAGGTTGGCTAACCACCTACAGTAAGTAGCATTGTAATTAAACTGCCTCACTGACTAGTTAGCAGGATTTGTTCAAATATAAACATTAGCGAGCTTGCTAATTAACTAGAATTCTGCTTAGCTACCTGGTTAGAATTAGCTGATTGAGCTGAATTAGCATGCTAATCAGCTAGCTTACCGACTAGCTAAAATGGTGTACAGGAAAAAAACTTCCTCACGTCTCCTGCGCATTTCCTGTGTCTGCAGTTCCTCCTCCAAATTGTGGCTTTACTTTTCACACTCTTGATATCACACACACACACACACACACACACACACACACACACTCAAACACAAAAAGCTAAGATGAACCCGTCTCAGTTATTTTCAGACTCAAGCTCTCAGTGTTATTGAAAAAAAAAGCAATATGGAGGAACAAAGGAACGGAAATCAGAACCGACCCGAATGTTCTGTTCCTTCTGATTCTCGTGCTTTATTCACAGGCTACAGGAAAGTCTGTAAAAAGAGGTTTTAAACCCCAAACATACACAAGAACAAGTCAAGTCGTAATGAAAACTTAAAGCTGACTTTCTGTCTAAGTCCGGCTCCAAAGGATGATGACGGGTAAATCTGAACTTCTACTCATTATTAATTAAGTATACATGATTACGGTTAACCTGTAATTAGTCTGTAGACACCGGGAGCTTTATGTGTAATTCTGCAGTGATGTCTGGAAGATACCAAAGCAGTAGGTTTGTAGGCGTGTAACACAATTATACACAATGTCTCTCTCTGTCATTGCATTACAGAAAGTGGGTGTGGCTTAAAAATCAGAATTATTTATTCACATTTCATCCAAAACAATCCACGACTGTATATAAGCTAATTTAAATGCCACATTTAATTTCCCTCACTCTTTCTTTAACATGTATCGTGTTGATTGAGTTGTGCGCCCTCTACAGGTGGAAGAAGGAAATTGGTCCCAGGTGCACTATAAAGTTAACGAAGAGAGCAGAAACACTCACTGATCGTGATCGAGACCGTGCACTCGAGAACACACGGACTTTTGATGAGGATTTCTAACTTTGATTTGTTAGTTTTATATGAATTCATTTTGGAAATAAACTTTAAGGTGTGGTGCTTAAGAGGGAGTCAGACAAATATCATGGTCCAAAGAAATAACAGAAATATCATCATCTTTATCTTCATCTTAAACAACATTCATCTAAGATTCATTTGAGTTTGTCAGTTTGTAAAACCTACACATTGTGAAGTAAACGTATAAGTAAACGGGTCTCACACACACACACACACACACACACACACACACACACACACACACACACACACACACACACAAGTGGATGTCAGTGAAATGAGTGGAAGGTTTTTTGGACAGCAGCAGAGCAACGATGCCGCGTTCACTGCGTGGGGGCCACAGAGAGGCGGCTCTAAAAATAAATTCATTTCTTTCATGAACTTCAGGCCAGATTGTACAGAAACATGGCGTTATCTTGGAGCTGTGCCTCCTGTTTGAACCTGTGTGGAAGATATTCTTAGTCCAGTAGAAATATACATATTCTCTACACGGTCAGTGCCGTTCGAACAGGGAAACGTTCGGAGCAGGTGAACGCAGCATGATCGATAGAACAGCACTTTTCTATCCACTTGTCTGTGTGTGTGTACAGTGAGGCCTAGAGGATGGTTTTAAAGGATAAAGAAGATGGTACAGGTGTTAGGGTTAAACAGCGAGACAGCCGTAGTGAACAGGACGCAGCGTCGCTGAGTAGTGAACACTTCACCGAGGTGATAATTGGAGCACTACACTAGAGTGTGCACTGAAACAGAGCTCGCCTTGTGCATCGACATGAATCCCGCCTTTGACGAAGCCCCAGATCACCAAACCGGACCGGCATGTAAATGTGGACCACATCACCACGTCTGCACCATCCCTCATTCTGTGTGTGTGTGTGTGTGTGTGTGTGTGTGTGTGTGTGTGTGTGTGTGTGTGTTAGATTTGGTACTATTGCTCCTGTCCTATTTCACCCAAATGACATGCAGGTGCAGTGAGAGGATGATATGGGGATGAAGATGTGCACCATCATCATCATCACCACCAACATCATCATCATCATCATCGTCAGGTTCAAAAGATTAAAAAAAAAAAAGAAGAGAGAGCCATTGTTGCGTTGCCAGGCAGAAATCCTATCAATCACGTCTCCTGATTCAGGTCGTGATGTCAGAGCGCTTTGAAGCGAGCCGACCTGATAACACGTATTATGTGAATATATTAACGTGTGCGCGTGAGCTTCAAAAGCAACAGCAAACGCGTTTATTAAGCAAACCGGATGTAGTTGGGTTTTTTTTGTAATTGTTTGTATTTTTTAAGGAATGCGATTAATCTTTAATGAAGCACCGACACGGCAGAGGTGCGCGAGACGAGATCGATACACTAACGTTACATGAAGGAGAATCACACACACACACACTCACTCACTCACTCACTCACTCACGCGCGCACACACACACAAGCGTTTTGCACAGCTCTTACCTCCCGGTGTTCGGTGTGCACGCGGACGTTTTATTCCATCATTCCGTGTGTTGTAGCGCGCGCCGTATTCACCTTCCCAGTATTTTTTCCCTCCAAAAACCCAGGAAAGAATCCTCTCCCCCTTTCCTCTCCTCTTCTTCCTCCTCTCTCTCTCTCTCTCTCTCTCTCTCTCTCTCTCTCTCTCTCTCTCTCTCTCTCTCTCTCTCTCTCTGATTCCTGCAGGCTGATGATGGAGGAGAAGCGCAGATGAAGCGCTAATAAGAAGAAGAGCCGCGCGCTCAGGAGAGACAGAGCGCGCGCGCGTGTATGTGTGAGCGTGCGCGTGCGTGTGTGCACAGCGCGCGTGTGAGACTGCGCGTGCGTGTGGATGTACGCGTGTGTGCGTGCGTGCGTGTGTGTGAATGTGTGTGTGCGTGTGCGTGCGTGTGTGTGTGTGTGTGTGTGTGTGTGTGTGTGTGTGTGTGTGTGTGTGTGTGTGTGTGTGTGTGTGTGTGTACCGCATCAGCAGCTCTGTTCTTCCTGCGGTCTGATCTACATTTCGAAAAGCACGGACATCGCAACTCACACACACACACACACACACACACACACACACACACACACACACACCTGTCTTTCTCTCGTTCTATCTCACACGCGCCGCGCGCGCACACACACATTATTTTCTTGCTCTCTTCCTTGTCTTTTT
>NC_062537.1:1045943-1053443 GCF_022655615.1 Tachysurus fulvidraco
TTTGTGTGTAAAGGTGTTTAAAGGGGAGTGTTTGTGTGTAACGGTGTTTAAAGGGGAGTGTTTGTGTTTAAAGGTGTTTAAAGGGGAGTGTTTGTGTGTAAAGGTGTTTAAAGGGGAGTGTTTGTGTTTAAAGGTGTTTAAAGGGGAGTGTTTGTGTGTAAAGGTGTTAAAAGGGAAGTGTTTGTGTGTAAAGGTGTTAAAAGGGAAGTGTTTGTGTGTAAAGGTGTTTAAAGGGGAGTGTTTGTGTGTAAAGGTGTTTAAAGGGAAGTGTTTGTGTGTAACGGTGTTTAAAGGGGAGTGTTTGTGTGTAACTGTGTTTAAAGGGGAGTGTTTGTGTGTAACAGTGTTTAAAGGGGAGTGTTTGTGTGTAACAGTGTTTAAAGGGGAGTGTTTGTGTGTAACAGTGTTTAAAGGGGAGTGTTTGTGTTTAAATGTGTTTAAAGGGGAGTGTTTGTGTTTAAAGGTGTTTAAAGGGGAGTGTTTGTGTGTAAAGGTGTTTAAAGGGGAGTGTTTGTGTGTAAAGGTGTTTAAAGGGGAGTGTTTGTGTTTAAACACACCTGTGTGTAAAGGTGTTTAAAGGGGAGTGTTTGTGTTTAAACACCTTTAAACACAAACACTCCCCTTTAAACACCTTTACACACAAACACTCCCCTTTAAACACCTTTACACACAAACACTCCCCTTTAAACCCCTTTAAAGGGGAGTGTTTGTGTGTTTAAAGGGGAGTGTTTGTGTTTAAAGGTGTTTAAAGGGGAGTGTTTTTGTGTAAAAGTGTTTAAAGGTGTTTAAAGGGGAGTGTTTGTGTGTAAAGGTGTTTAAAGGGAAGTGTTTGCGTGTAACGGTGTTTAAAGGGGAGTGTTTGTGTGTAAAAGTGTTTAAAGGGAAGTGTTTGTGTGTAACAGTGTTTAAAGGGAAGTGATTGTGTGTAACAGTGTTTAAAGGGGAGTGTTTGTGTGTAACAGTGTTTAAAGGGGAGTGTTTGTGTTTAAAGGTGTTTAAAGGGGAGTGTTTGTGTGTAAAGGTGTTTAAAGTGGAGTGTTTGTGTGTAAAGGTGTTTAAAGGGGAGTGTTTGTGTGTAAAAGTTTTAAAGGGGAGTGTTTGTGTTTAAAGGTGTTTAAAGGGGAGTGTTTGTGTTTAAAGGTGTTTAAAGGGGAGTGTTTGTGTGTAATGGTGTTTAAAGGGAAGTGTTTGTGTGTAAAGGTGTTTAAAGGGAAGTGTTTGTGTGTAACAGTGTTTAAAGGGAAGTGTTTGTGTGTAAAGGTGTTTAAAGGGAAGTGTTTGTGTGTAACAGTGTTTAAAGGGGAGTATTTGTGTGTAACAGTGTTTAAAGGGGAGTGTTTGTGTGTAAAGGTGTTTAAAGGGGAGTGTTTGTGTGTAACTGTGTTTAAAGGGGAGTGTTTGTGTGTAAAAGTGTTTAAAGGGGAGTGTTTGTGTGTAACAGTGTTTAAAGGGGAGTGTTTGTGTGTAACAGTGTTTAAAGGGGAGTGTTTGTGTTTAAAGGTGTTTAAAGGGGAGTGTTTGTGTGTAAAGGTGTTTAAAGGGGAGTGTTTGTGTGTAACGGTGTTTAAAGGGGAGTGTTTGTGTGTAAAGGTGTTTAAAGGGGAGTGTTTGTGTGTAAAGGTGTTTAAAGGGGAGTGTTTGTGTGTAAAGGTGTTTAAAGGGGAGTGTTTGTGTTTAAAGGTGTTTAAAGGGGAGTGTTTGTGTGTAACGGTGTTTAAAGGGGAGTGTTTTTGTGTAAAAGTGTTTAAAGGGGAGTGTTTGTGTGTAAAGGTGTTTAAAGGGGAGTGTTTGTGTGTAACGGTGTTTAAAGGGGAGTGTTTGTGTTTAAAGGTGTTTAAAGGGGAGTGTTTGTGTGTAAAGGTGTTTAAAGGGAAGTGTTTGTGTGTAACAGTGTTTAAAGGGGAGTGTTTGTGTGTAAAGGTGTTCAAAGGGGAGTGTTTGTGTGTAAAGGTGTTTAAAGGGAAGTGTTTGTGTGTAACAGTGTTTAAAGGGGAGTGTTTGTGTGTAAAGGTGTTCAAAGGGGAGTGTTTGTGTGTAAAGGTGTTTAAAGGGGAGTGTTTGTGTTTAATGGGTGTTTAAAGGGGAGTGTTTGTGTGTAAAGGTGTTTAAAGGGGAGTGTTTGTGTGTAAAGGTGTTTAAAGGGGAGTGTTTGTGTGTAAAGGTGTTTAAAGGGGAGTGTTTGTGTGTAAAGGTGTTTAAAGGGGAGTGTTTGTGTGTAAAGGTGTTTAAAGGGGAGTGTTTGTGTTTAAAGGTGTTTAAAGGGGAGTGTTTGTGTTTAAAGGTGTTTAAAGGGGAGTGTTTGTGTGTAATGGTGTTTAAAGGGAAGTGTTTGTGTGTAAAGGTGTTTAAAGGGAAGTGTTTGTGTGTAACAGTGTTTAAAGGGAAGTGTTTGTGTGTAAAGGTGTTTAAAGGGAAGTGTTTGTGTGTAACAGTGTTTAAAGGGGAGTGTTTGTGTGTAAAGGTGTTTAAAGGGGAGTGTTTGTGTGTAAAGGTGTTTAAAGGGGAGTGTTTGTGTGTAACTGTGTTTAAAGGGGAGTGTTTGTGTGTAAAAGTGTTTAAAGGGGAGTGTTTGTGTGTAACAGTGTTTAAAGGGGAGTGTTTGTGTGTAACAGTGTTTAAAGGGGAGTGTTTGTGTTTAAAGGTGTTTAAAGGGGAGTGTTTGTGTGTAAAGGTGTTTAAAGGGGAGTGTTTGTGTGTAACGGTGTTTAAAGGGGAGTGTTTGTGTGTAAAGGTGTTTAAAGGGGAGTGTTTGTGTTTAAAGGTGTTTAAAGGGGAGTGTTTGTGTTTAAAGGTGTTTAAAGGGGAGTGTTTGTGTGTAATGGTGTTTAAAGGGAAGTGTTTGTGTGTAAAGGTGTTTAAAGGGAAGTGTTTGTGTGTAACAGTGTTTAAAGGGAAGTGTTTGTGTGTAAAGGTGTTTAAAGGGAAGTGTTTGTGTGTAACAGTGTTTAAAGGGGAGTATTTGTGTGTAACGGTGTTTAAAGGGGAGTGTTTGTGTTTAAAGGTGTTTAAAGGGGAGTGTTTGTGTGTAAAGGTGTTTAAAGGGAAGTGTTTGTGTGTAACAGTGTTTAAAGGGGAGTGTTTGTGTGTAAAGGTGTTCAAAGGGGAGTGTTTGTGTGTAAAGGTGTTTAAAGGGAAGTGTTTGTGTGTAACAGTGTTTAAAGGGGAGTGTTTGTGTGTAAAGGTGTTCAAAGGGGAGTGTTTGTGTGTAAAGGTGTTTAAAGGGAAGTGTTTGTGTGTAACAGTGTTTAAAGGGGAGTGTTTGTGTGTAAAGGTGTTTAAAGGGGAGTGTTTGTGTTTAAATGTGTTTAAAGGGGAGTGTTTGTGTATAAAGGTGTTTAAAGGGGAGTGTTTGTGTGTAAAGGTGTTTAAAGGGGAGTGTTTGTGTGTAAAGGTGTTTAAAGGGGAGTGTTTGTGTTTAAAGGTGTTTAAAGGGGAGTGTTTGTGTTTAAAGGTGTTTAAAGGGGAGTGTTTGTGTGTAATGGTGTTTAAAGGGAAGTGTTTGTGTGTAAAGGTGTTTAAAGGGAAGTGTTTGTGTGTAACAGTGTTTAAAGGGAAGTGTTTGTGTGTAAAGGTGTTTAAAGGGAAGTGTTTGTGTGTAACAGTGTTTAAAGGGGAGTATTTGTGTGTAGCAGTGTTTAAAGGGGAGTGTTTGTGTGTAAAGGTGTTTAAAGGGGAGTGTTTGTGTGTAACTGTGTTTAAAGGGGAGTGTTTGTGTGTAAAAGTGTTTAAAGGGGAGTGTTTGTGTGTAACAGTGTTTAAAGGGAAGTGTTTGTGTGTAACAGTGTTTAAAGGGAAGTGTTTGTGTGTAAAGGTGTTTAAAGGGAAGTGTTTGTGTGTAACAGTGTTTAAAGGGGAGTATTTGTGTGTAGCAGTGTTTAAAGGGGAGTGTTTGTGTGTAAAGGTGTTTAAAGGGGAGTGTTTGTGTGTAACTGTGTTTAAAGGGGAGTGTTTGTGTGTAAAAGTGTTTAAAGGGGAGTGTTTGTGTGTAACAGTGTTTAAAGGGGAGTGTTTGTGTGTAACAGTGTTTAAAGGGGAGTGTTTGTGTTTAAAGGTGTTTAAAGGGGAGTGTTTGTGTGTAAAGGTGTTTAAAGGGGAGTGTTTGTGTGTAACGGTGTTTAAAGGGGAGTGTTTGTGTGTAAAGGTGTTTAAAGGGGAGTGTTTGTGTTTAAAGGTGTTTAAAGGGGAGTGTTTGTGTTTAAAGGTGTTTAAAGGGGAGTGTTTGTGTGTAATGGTGTTTAAAGGGAAGTGTTTGTGTGTAAAGGTGTTTAAAGGGAAGTGTTTGTGTGTAACAGTGTTTAAAGGGGAGTTTTTGTGTGTAAAGGTGTTTAAAGGGAAGTGTTTGTGTGTAACAGTGTTTAAAGGGGAGTATTTGTGTGTAACAGTGTTTAAAGGGGAGTGTTTGTGTGTAAAGGTGTTTAAAGGGGAGTGTTTGTGTGTAACTGTGTTTAAAGGGGAGTGTTTGTGTGTAACTGTGTTTAAAGGGGAGTGTTTGTGTGTAACAGTGTTTAAAGGGGAGTGTTTGTGTTTTAATGGTGTTTAAAGGGGAGTGTTTGTGTTTAAAGGTGTTTAAAGGGGAGTGTTTGTGTTTAAAGGTTGTTTAAAGGGGAGTGTTTGTGTTTTGTGGTAAAAGTGTTTTAAAGGGGAGTGTTTGTGTGTAAAGGTGTTTAAAGGGGAGTGTTTGTGTGTAACGGTGTTTTAAAGGGGAGTGTTTGTGTTTAAAGGTGTTTAAAGGGGAGTGTTTGTGTGTAAAGGTGTTTAAAGGGGAGTGTTTGTGTTTAAAGGTGTTTAAAGGGGAGTGTTTGTGTGTAAAGGTGTTCAAAGGGGAGTGTTTGTGTGTAAAGGTGTTTAAAGGGGAGTGTTTGTGTTTAATGGGTGTTTAAAGGGGAGTGTTTGTTGTAACAGTGTTTTAAAGGGGAGTGTTTGTGTGTAAAGGTGTTTAAAGGGGAGTGTTGTGTGTAAAGGTGTTTAAAGGGGAGTGTTTGTGTGTAAAGGTGTTTAAAGGGGAGTGTTTGTGTGTAAAGGTGTTTAAAGGGAGTAGTGTTTGTGTTGTAAAGGTGTTTAAAGGGGAGTGTTTGATTGTAAATGTGTTTAAAGGGGAGTGTTTGTGTTTAAAGGTGTTTAAAGGGGAGTGTTTGTGTGTAACGGTGTTTAAAGGGGAGTGTTTTTGTGTAAAAGTGTTTAAAGGGGAGTGTTTGTGTGTAAAGGTGTTTAAAGGGGAGTGTTTGTGTGTAACGGTGTTTAAAGGGGAGTGTTTGTGTTTAAAGGTGTTTAAAGGGGAGTGTTTGTGTGTAAAGGTGTTTAAAGGGGAGTGTTTGTGTTTAAAGGTGTTTAAAGGGGAGTGTTTGTGTGTAACGGTGTTTAAAGGGGAGTGTTTTTGTGTAAAAGTGTTTAAAGGGGAGTGTTTGTGTGTAACAGTGTTTAAAGGGAAGTGTTTGTGTGTAAAGGTGTTTAAAGGGAAGTGTTTGTGTGTAAAGGTGTTTAAAGGGAAGTGTTTGTGTGTAACAGTGTTTAAAGGGGAGTGTTTGTGTGTAAAGGTGTTCAAAGGGGAGTGTTTGTGTGTAAAGGTGTTTAAAGGGAAGTGTTTGTGTGTAAAGGTGTTTAAAGGGGAGTGTTTGTGTTTAAAGGTGTTTAAAGGGGAGTGTTTGTGTTTAAAGGTGTTTAAAGGGGAGTGTTTGTGTGTAACAGTGTTTAAAGGGGAGCATCATAACATAAAAGCATCATAACACCAGGGTAGTGTTCATACTACTGCAGCGCAGTGTTGAATTTCACGGCTTGTGATCATAAGGGAAATGTTATAGAAAGAGAGAGAGAGAGAGAGAGAGAGAGAGAGAGAGAGAGAGAGAGAGAGAGAGAGACAGAGTGAACAGATGGAGAGTGGGGATTGGTAGGAAGCTGCATATGTTTCATCCACACTGAGGGAAGCCCCCTGTCTCTGAGCTCCACTCGACGATGGTGTGAGAAATGCCCTCGGCTGCTCGGCGGAGTGGAGCCCGTAATTACATCGCTTTCTAATTCAGATAAGATGAGATGGAGCTGCAGCGCTTTACACACACACACACACACACACACACACACACACACACACACACACACACACACACACAGATGAAAGCGCAGGACACCATCAAGGTTAACGTGTGGAGTGTGAATCGATCCGGTCAAACGTCCATCCGTCAGCGTGGGTCATCCTCAGGTTACTGCAGTGAGCTTTAAAGGAACAGTTCCATGAAAAGCCTTAAGTACACCATGTTCCCTTCGCATGTCACACTGTCACACTGTCACACTGTCACACTGTCACATGGACATAACGTGGTGAAGGAGTCTCCAGTGTCAGCACTGTTGACCAGTCAGTTCCCTCACATCTTCAGAACGGAGTTCACGCTGCTTTAAGGTTTCTATGGTAACAGTGATGCTGCTCCACTGCTTCATGTGCCGCTGATGGTGCCAGTTGATTACGGTGCCTTCCGTATGTGAGGGTTTTTTTTAAAATACTTTCATTCTAATCGTCAAACCAATAGAAGAAAAGGTTCTTCAGAGGTCATTATTTATGTGAGTAAAACTTCATCTATTTAAAGATGTTTGATATTAAAATGAAAAGCTTTATTTCACTGTGAAGACATTCTTTTAGTTTGAATTCAGAAAATATGTTTTAATATTAATATAATAATGTTTTATTATAAAATGCTGCAAAAAATGTATTTCTCTCCCTGAAACTGATTATTTCTGTTCTTCTTCTCTCACTCTGTTTCTTTTCTTTCTAGTTTCTATTCAGAATTTTCCCTCCATCTTCATGCAGCTCTTTGCAGTCCCTTTCGACACCCTCTCTGTCTATCTCTTGTTCTTTCTCTCTCTCTCTCTCTCTCTCTCTCTCTCTCGCTCATCACCTCCCTCATCCGAGTAGAAAATGAGTCCCGATAAACACGAACGATACAAATAATTTGCTTCACTCGCTGGTGTGTGAGAGAATAATGACTCTCATTAATGCCTGTAATTCATGAAGCTTAATGGCTCTTACGTCAGGATGGGGGAGCTGAAATAGCTCACACACACACACACACACACACACACACACACACAGAGTAAAGAAGGAATCCAGGGTGCTAATGAAGCGAAAAGAGCAGAAGGGAGAAGTAGGAGTTTAGTAAAGAGAAAGAGAATTCAAAGTCACAGTAAACATGAACAAGAATAAATCTTTAGAACTGATACACACAGAGGCCACGCCTCCTTTAGAACTGATACACACAGAGGCCACGCCTCCTTTAGAACTGATACACACAGAAGCCACGCCTCCTTTAGAACTGATACACACAGAGGCCACACCTCCTTCTTTAGGACAGACACAAAAGCCACACCTCTTTCCCTAAGGCTAAGATGCACACACAGAGGCCACACCTCCTTTTTTTAGACAGACAAACTTTTACATATAGGCCCCGCCTCCTTCACCATACAGAAAACCACTGTAGCCGCTGCACACATCGCTGTGAAGGAGCCGTTACTATA